>NC_066617.1:267428430-267728430 GCF_025201925.1 Gopherus flavomarginatus | reverse complement strand
AGGGCACCTTTTCTAGCCCCTTCCTCATTCTACAGAGGTGAACAGTGCAATCCTGAATAGTGCTGCTCAGTTGCTTAGGAAGATGCCGAGCTCCACTGCTGCTTCGGTCAGTGAGGAACGACCATTATACCTGAGCCGCCTGTGTGCAGGTCCACGGCTACAGCTCCCAATGTATCCACATCTGCTGCTTCGTCGCTCATCCATTGCCACAGGACTTGATATGATGTGATATGATATGATGTCCAGACTTGCGCGTAAATTGGATTAAAGTGAAGGAGAGTTGTGCGACGTCAACCTCACTCTCTCTTCCTAGTTCCTATCTGTATCCAGTAGCAGGACAAGAGTCGAGATGGCTGGAGATAGGGCAGGGCGCCGTGGATGACCAGGACGCCTACATGTCTTGTCGTGCTCTTGAGCGTTCCACAACGCTTGCTGTCACTGCATTCCTGACCGTTGAACAGGTTTCCTCAGGCAGCTGGATCCAGCCTTCGCATGCAATGGGTAGACAGGCCCTAACTCACCGAGGGTCTCAGACTCATCGGCTACCCTCACCTGGTTTAGCCTGCCAGATGAGACGGTTTCCGGGGTGTGGCCACTGTTGCATGCTGACAGCTACTTGGAGCCACAGGTGAGAGCTGGGTGTCAAGTGGGGACCAAAGTGGATGAGCTACTCCTAGGAGTATGACTGTTCCCCCATCAGAGGTACTACCTCTCCCTGACAACCCCATACACATTTATTTATACTATGTACACACAACAGCTCAAATTGGTATAAGTTATGTCACTCAGGGGTGTGATTAAGTCACCTCCCTGAGCACCATAAATTACACCAACCTAAGGTCAGTGTGGACAGCGCTATGCTGGAAGAAGAGCTTCTCCCACCAACATAGTTATCGGTGCTGGCGGGAGCTGAAATAATTAAGTTGATGTGAGAGCTTTCTCTCGTTGTCCTAGAATGTCTACACTAGCAGTGCTACAGCAGCATCAGTGCCACTGACTGCACCCCTATAAGCTCTGTAGTGTAGTGTGGCCATAGCCTTAGTCAAGTTATAAGTAAGAATTCAGTCGAAGTATCACTTTTGTTTGTAGCTCAGGTGGTTAATGGCAGCAACAGCTGTGGGGTTCAATACATCTAGGGTGCCTCTTCACAAAGAAGATCTGCTTGAACCCCTACCCAGAAATATGAGAAAACTGAACCTATCCTCTTTTGGTGGCCTTAACAGGCAGAACTGCCCCAGTTACAAGCATTCCAGGATTATATACAAGAAAATCTTAGCAGAAAGAGAACACAGTCATAAAATTAGGAAAACATAGTAACTGATTATACATGCAAATAAACAATAAAATATATCTCCTTACAGTAACTTTGGTAGTAGTCCGTCTAACTTGCTTTCCACCACAAAAAAATATATCCCAGAGGTGATAAATAGTCCCATGCACCCTATCCCACTCATAGAATTGAAAGGGCCCTGAGGAGGTTATCGAGTTCAAACCCCTGCTCAAAGGATGACTAATCCCCAGACAGATTTTTGCCTCAGATCCCTAAATGGCTGCCTCAAGAATTGGGCTCACAACTCTGTGTTTAGTAGGCCAATGCTCAAACCACTGAGCTATCCGTCCCCCCACTCATGGTTTGGATCAGCAAGGATAAGTACTCTGAGTTCCTTTATAGGTCTATCCAGTTCCAGAGCATAGCTTGCCACCAAGAAGCTTGCCAATCCAGCATAGTGGTTCATCTTTATGGAAATGCTAGGTTGGCAGAGTTCACTCAGCACTTGCGATGGGGTCCCTGGGGTGCAACCTTGACTGTGGGACTGCTGAGCCCACCAACCTGAGGTATTCCTTACAGCGTGATGCTGTGTCAAGCCACAAATCTCTGACAGGCACTACACCAGGGGTCGGCAACCTCTGGCATGTGGCTCACCAGGGTAAGCACCCTGGTGGGCTGGGCCAGTTTGTTTACCTGCCGCATCGGCAGGTTCAGCGGACCGTGGCTCCCACTCACCGCGGTTCACCATCCTAGGTCAGTGGGGGCAGCGGGAAGTGCAGCAAGCCGAGGGACATACTGGCTGCAGCTTCCCGCCACCCACATTAGCCCGGGATGGCAAACCGCGGCCAGTGGGAGCCGCAGTCGGCCAAACCTGCCAATGCGGCAGGTAAACAAACTGGCCCAGCCCGCCAGGGGGCTTACCCTGGTGAGCCACGTGCCAGAGGTTGCCAACCTCTGCACTACACTTATACAGACATCCACAAGTAGAGACACACTCAACTGAGCTGCATAAATGCCTTGCTACCCATTCATGAGCCAACAATAGACAGGATCCAGCCAATTCCCCCCAGTTCCCCAGCCTTGCACCCTAGAAGCCTGACCAGTATAAATTCATTACCCAGTCTGCCCCTCCCTTGATGTGGGGAGGACACACACTAGTCTTTGTAACCGTGGCTGAGATTTCCTAAACACTTCAACCAAAACACACTGTTTTAGGTAAAATATAAAACAAATTTATTAACTACAGAAAGCTAGTTTTTTAAATGATTGTAAGTCATAAATGTAGAGATTAAAGTTGGTTACTTATGAAACAAAAATAAATTCACAGTCTGAGTTCTACAAACTAAACAGGATTTGAATCAAGCAGTGTCTCACCCTGACATATGGAAAAGAAGGTTACAGATCCTCAGTACACAGGCTAGAACTCTTTTTCTAGCCTGGAACCACTCTCCCCAATTCAAAGTCTCTGTCTTCCATATGTTTCTTCCAGGTGTTGAGTTCAGGAGAGAGGTCAAGTGATGATGTCACTTCTCCTCTTTTATAGTTTCTTCCAGCTTGCTGGAAAGATGGATGCTTGTGATGTGAGGGTCCACCCCGGTTGGTCAAGCAGTCTCCATTGTCTATGTGCTTGCTCTGATACATTTTCTGCTGGGAGAATGGATTCCCTTTAATGGGCCAGCAGCACAGCTGTGCCATCAGCACTCCATTGTTGTACCTGAAAGGCTGATCGTGGGTGTTCTCAACCTCACAACATATTTCAGTAGCACACACACAGTAAAACTTTATAACTTCACATACAATGATAGTACATATAATCCAACAGGATAGTACTGCTCAACAGATCAAGACTTTAAAAATGATACTTCACAAGGCATACTTTGTACAAAATATCATAATTATGAGAGTGGTGAATATGGGGGTTCCAGGGTGCTGCTTTGAGGTACAGAGGCAGCACCATTTCTGTCCTCTGCAGTGACTCACAGCAGAGTGTCAGATCCTATCCTCACTTGCCATAAAGACTTCTAAGTCATTTCTCACTGCCAACTCTCACAGGAGAGAAATCAAGAACACTTAGGATGATTGAGGAAAGTCCTACCTGATTGGACATAAGCTCCTTGCTCCAAAGCTCTCTGGAAAACCACTACTCCCAAAAATACAGCTTTACACATAGTTATGGAATTGGGTGTAGGTAGCTTATCCAAATGAATGTTTTTATGGCCTTGTAGCAGGGTGGTCCTCTAGTCCTGCCCTTTGGGGCTTAAAACAGCCTAGGAGAGGGCTGTGGCTGGGGCAAGAAGCCTGGGCTGACTGGGGAAAGTAGGCTCAGCTGTGGCCATGCTCCAATCAGGCCCAGCTGGCCCCTATAAGAGGCTGTGAGCCAGGAGCCCAGGAAGTCTCTCTCTAGCTGTAGAGGGAGATGGGCCTGGCTGCAGAGAGCTAGAGACAGGGTACCTGAGTGGAAAAGAGCTGGGAAAAGGTAGAGGAGCTAGGGAGCTCCAGCCTGGAAAGCCCTAGACTGCGGCCTACCACAAGGCCATCAGGTACTGGAGGTTGCAGAGGGCAGCCCAGGGGTAGACCAGGGCAGCAGGTCCAAACCCTTTTACCTCTGATGAGTGGCTGATACTGCAGTCTGCCCCAGTGAATGGGGGCTAGATGGAGACTGGGCAGTAGCCAAAACTGAGGCAAAGTGGAGATAGTGGGTTGGGGGCTCCCCAGGGAGGGGAGACCCTAAGAGAAAGGAGCTACTGCCAGGGGTCAGCACCCCAGTTAAAGAGGCACTGGGTCCAGAGAGGGACACGGGGGCCAGAGGACAGGCAGCTCACCGGCCCGCAGAGCGTGTTCTGGAGCTGGAAGGAGCTAATTCCCAGGAGTCACCAGAGGAGGCACCGCAGGAGTGAATCCACACGTCTGCAGGCCCCATGTACACTTTGACTGTACATGGTTACATGGGAATTGTGCAATAACTGCCCTACTGTCGATAACTGAACCCAGGAAGCATGTTCCTGAAGGACAGTGAAATGTGCCAAAGTTAGCATGCAGCATAGGTGCTGGAACTAGGGATGCTGCAGGGGGGTGCTGCAGCACCCACTGGCTTGAAGTGGTTTCCATTACAGACAGAGTTTACAGTTTGGTTCAATGGCTCTCAGCACCCTACCATACAAATTGTTCCAGCACCCCTGGCATGCAGGAAGGGGTGGATCTATACACGCCAGTGCTGTAGCATGGCCCTGTACCCATTCTACAATGCAGTGTGGATGGGGGCAGTGGCCTGGTCACAGGTATCTTTAATCCTCCCAGGCCATTCCCACAGTACTCCCTTTGGGTGTCTGACACCAAAAAAAGATATAAAGGTCCCGAACCCCCTGTTGGTGGTGGTAGTAGTGACCTGCACTGAGCATTTTTCAGTTCTCTCGCCTTGAGTGCTATTCATTAGCACAACCTGGAGGGTATTGACCCTAGTTCAGCTGGAGGTGAAATGGTTCTGGGCACTGCCTATCACTCTATCTGCTGTTTCTGTCTGGGAACAGGAAGCACCTCCTCCATCTTCTCCTCCCCCTCAATCTCCTCCAGCTACCTCCTAGGCTGCTGTTGAGCCAGTGAATCCCATCCCCCAGCCTGACAAGGATGAGCAAGCTGGAAACTTGGCAGTGCATTCAGAGGGACAACAAAGAACCCAATCCTGACCCTGTAGCAAAGCCTGTTTGGCACTCTCCCCCTATGCAGGAGACTTCCTGGATTGTCCACCTGCACAGTGTTCCTCAGGGCATTCCCTCCTTGTCAAGGACAGTGGGAAGGGAAGGGCTTGTAGTTGTGCCTAAAGACAGTAAAGCTTGCGTACCGTCAGGGAATTTGCCTGAGTTTTTTGTTTGTTTGTTTTTTGTTTTGTATGATTGGTTCCTGTTACAAAGCATTTTTGCAGTTAGTTAGATGTACATTTGTAAAGAAAAGTTTGTTCACTTCACATGTATGTGCATGCACCTTGTTTTCCAAAGATGATCAAAGTGATTAGTACATAGAGATTTGGGATGGGATAGCAGGAACCGCAGCACGTAACTGTGTTATCTGGATAAGCCTGGAGCCACTGAAATGCAAATAATGATACCCTTCACACTAACCCTTACCACCCCTCCAGCCCTTGACCATGGGCTTATTTGTGTTTAAAACAAACAAATAAAAAGGGTTAGTGGCAATGAAGTAAGCTGTAAAACAACTGCTGCTTGTAAAAGGAGCAACATGAGCAACAGAGAAGTTAAATCACTAACAAACTTATAAAGACTTTTCAATTAACTCACAATACAAAGAAAACAAAAGTAAAGTGATATGGAAGACAGGTCACACTGTGCTTGTACAGCCCCTCTTCGCCCAAGCAGTCGTAATGGTCAACTATGGGAATAGTCATGCAGAGTAATCGTGTATAGCCCCTAATAAGAGCTATGAGCACAGTATCTTACAACATTGTGAGGAAGGAATGTGTGAAGTCCCATCCAAAACAAAAACATATTTTTTTTCCAATTTTTTTTTAACAGTGCTTAAGTGCTTCTCATAAACCAAATCAAATCAAAGCATTTAACGTGTAACAGAAACACTGATGAATGGTGGCATTGCAGTGCATTAACAGTGTCCTCAGGCCAAAAGTTGTGTTAACTTGGCCGGTCCTTGCCATAATTGTGTGCTTTCAGTTAGTAGTTGAAACATGCAACACAAATGTGGATGCTTTATTGAGCTTTTGTAGCAATAAAATCACACATCTACCTCAGCACAGTTCTAAGTCACCTTCTGGCTCCCTGGTGGTCCATGGCGGAGGAGCACTCTGCATCCTGAATTTCCCTGGCCTGCTGTACACCCAGGAACAGTGTATACATGTGTTGAGTTAGGCTACCTGTACAGGCTTTGGAAAGCAGTTCTTACTGCTGTGCCCACTCGCTGTGGAAGTATTCCTCTTTGCATTCATAGACATTGAGTAAAAGTAGAGCATGCTGCTATAATTCAAACTGTGTTGGTCACATTGTCGTTCAGTATTCAGCCAAGGCATCGCCAACAGGCTTTCGGATGCCCAAGGTCCACATCACCACCATTCTGCAGCTACTCAGTCTGTAGTTGAATTCCCTTTTCCTTGGGTCAGGGATGTTGGGCTATGGCTTCATTGGCTACAGTAGGAGTTGGTGTATTGAGCTCCCCAAAATAAATGTCAGCATAGAAGTACCACACTTAATGAGAATGTTCCTGGAGAACAAAATCCCTTCTTGCCATCTGCAGTACAGTCTCAACCTTTAAGCACCTTGGTGTCGTGAACCTTTCCCAAGTATTCCTGGGATATTCCTGAACTGACCCCTGTGGTCCACTAAGCCTTGGAGAACCTGTGAATTGTAACATTTTGGATCACATAGTCACTGGCCCCTTTTGGTGGGCAAAGGATAGGAATGTGTGGTCCATTGATGGTCCTTGCAGTTTGGAAAACCCACCCTCTGAAATTCTGCTATAATTTCTCAGACAGTGGTGAAGGCAACCAACCACTGGTAATCACAGCAGTGATAGCCTTGCACACTTATACATCCATCACCCCAAGAGTTAACTTCCCAACCCCAAATTGTTTTGCAACTGACCTGTAAGTATCAGGTGGTGCCAGCTTACAAAACCATGTACATTTGCTTCTCTACTAGTATGAATTTCCAAAATTGAGTGATCTGGCACTGGAGGGTTGGTGCAAGCTCCTTGCACAACTTGAGGAAGGTCTGCTCTTTCATCCTGAAATCTGCAGCCACTGGTCATCATTCTGTTTTTCCAAGGTGACGTGGTCCCATCACACTACACTGATTCCCCAGGACCAGAAGCAGTGGTCCAACCATGAGCATACTGTTTCCTGGCACTTAACATCAATTTTGTGGGTTATCAGTGGACTTTCATTCTCCCTCTCCCCGGTTAACTGCCTTAAGCATCTGAAAATTCTCTAGAGCTTCCAGTGTCGGGTACTGGACCTCATGAACACTTGTCCGATGAGTAGAAGCAGAAACAAATCCTTTTGAAGGTGCTCCATGTCTCCAAAGTAGTTTGGAAGATGAGTGAGATGAGTAGGAGCTGTCATTGCCAACATGTGTGCAGGTGGTTCACAGCACCAGCAATACACAACAAGATGGTTCCCAGAGTGCCTACTGTGACACAAAGGACTCTGGGAGTTTGGCCCTGAATTCATAATACTACTGTTGTGTGCATGAAGGGCCAGTGTGGATGTGGGTATACACTTGTGCAGAGCATATACTCATGCCCAGAATGGCAAGTGTGGACCCACTGTATGAGTATGGAGTGTCCACACTAGCAGTGTGTGCACATGTACCTGTGTCCACTCTCAAGGGTAGCCATACCCTATGGCCACACTTCTCCCTTTGCACTAATAGAGGGAGTAGAGAGCTGGACCTTCTGGCCATAGAGCTTATCAAAAACTATGAAAAGGAGGAATTTAAATCTTCCCTTTTCTGCTGGCTTTCTCTCACAGAAAAGACAAAACTGTTCTGCTCTTTTCTATTCTATCCTTACTGGTTAAGGCAGAAGATGGTGGCAGCATACCAGTAATATGTTGCAGGTTGTAATGGAAGATCTTTACCCAAAACAGATCCCAGATTGCTGAGAGCTGTGATTCAGAAAATACTGGAAAAATGTTTCAGGTAAGAATATCCAGGAGAGGGGAGTTTTGAAAGACTAGGAAACCTCCTCGCTGAGGTAAAAGGAATAATCCATAGAACTCTTCTTGCAAAATACATTCTGAAGCTAACATAAGTCACAATGACCTGGATCATCTTTTGTCATTATTGTTGATGTAAATATAGATACAAACACGGTGACTCAGATGTTTTTCCTGACAAACAGAAGTTGCCTCAGTTATCCCAACTTTTTTGGGTGCCTGCATTTACAAGCTCATGCTTTTGGTGGTTTTAAAAAAGAAAAGAAAAAGACCAAGAGTCTTGTCAGTCTGAAGAGCTAGTTTGTACAGTGTGTGCTGCTGCTTTAGAACTGATTTGAATTGGGCATATTATATTAAATGAGATGGAATACGGGGGTCCAGAAAGTCAAAGGTGTTAACATGACCAACATTAAACAGTGTTAAAAAAGGTTGGGAGACCTCAGCCTGCTTGGTACCCTGGCAAACACACCATAAAAATCCTTTTAATTTCTGATTAAAGATACAGAAAAGAAGGGAGAAAGGTTAAAGCATTTGAAATATAAAATATTTAGTAAGGCTTTCATTTTAGCAACATTCCCTGTTCTCTTTCCTTCTTGCTGGAGAGAGTTTTTTAAAAGGAAAATGCCTCTATTTGACAGTCTCATAGATGGTAATAACTGTTTTTGGGGGGGGGGGCAAAAAGAGAAGAAAGCTAGTTGAGATAGGTTGGAGCTGTTGCTGTTGTTAAAGTCTGACGTGCTGGCTGCCACTTCCCACAGCTCCCATTGGCTGGGAATGGTGAACTGTGGCCACTAGGAGCTGCAGGGGGCCATGCCTGTGGATGGTTAACGTAAACAAAATGCCTCGTGGCCTGTCAGTGGATTACCCTGATGGGCCGCGTGCCGAAGGTTACCGACCCCTGTCCTAGAACACAAAACAAGACAAATACACAAAAGAGCAAAGATAGAAAATGCAACTTCCGTCTTTAGTATTGACTTTAGTATTGTGCAGTCTCACTGCTGGAAAAACACAGACACAGCTTGTGGTCTAATCAGCCATCTTGAGACTTGGCAAACTAGTACCAGCATTGATCTATATCTATTTATATATATAAGGCACTTTGCTCACAGGCTTAAAGCAGTGTTGCAAAATGTAATCCTGGCCAGCTAAGTCAGACTCTTATTAGACAAAAGGCAAAAGGAGAAGGACAGGAAAAAGAGAAAATAAGGTGGGGAAGAGAGAGGACACACGTGGAGGAGGGGAGTGGGGAAGGAATTGACAAAGTCTCACATCCCAGCTGGTGGTCAGGATTTAGCCGGAGTCAGTGGAGGTGGCAATGCCATTTAGATTCCTCTGTCCAGACTGGTCACAACATCTCTCAAGCCCAGCACTGTCAGAGTCGATACTAGAGTACCAGGAGACTGTGCAGCTGACTACCACATTGGTGAAGCTAATTCCTTCCTGTTTTCCCATCTTTCAGCTAGCTAGCATCTGCATCTGTCCTCTAATTTTTATCTGCAAAGCCTTTTCTTTGAAGGACTCCAAAAAGAGGAGTGATGGGTGGAATAGCCAATCTCCTCATTATTTTGTCTAACAATTAGGCCTAATTTCTGACAATTTGGGTCTATTAATTTCCAGCCCACTTCTCTTGTTTACCAGGCATGATCTTAATAAAGTCCTTGAATTAAAGCAGTAGGCCTTCTTGTTTGTACTATTTCAGCCATTCTGTCTCCCTTTTGAACCTTTTCTCATCAACATTTGTTGTTATAGGCTATTGTGACACTTTATGCACTTTTATCGACTTTCCCCAAGTTGAGTTTACAATTAGGGTAAATTTGTAGGCACAATTATTGCGGTAGGCCTCTCCATGATGTCATTATTCAGTAATAGGTCACCACTGGGAGTCATTTATACGTCTATTAAAGGAATTCGACAGACTGCAAATCTGCCCATTAAACTCAAATCATCCGTATCTTTTTGACATTCAATGCTCAACTGTAGTCTTTGCTCTGATCTGTGAATTACAGGTGTTCGTTTCTGGTGTAAACTCAGTTTTTTAAAAGTTCTAACCTGTTGTTTTTACCATATGGTAAGCCTAAAAATATAATATCAGTAAGATAGTCTCAATGCCAGGACATGAATGGAGGACACAGTCAGGCATCGAGTGTAGTCCTTCAGCTACATACAGTTCACTAAGCAACATTTAACACAAACCCAGCCAAACACACACAAAAAGGAAGAGAAAAAAACAGCAAAGATAGACAATGCAGTTTCTGTCTCCAGTGTTGACTTTCACATGCATGGGAGTGCAGGACTGGACTGGATGATCTATTGAAGTCCCTTCCAGTCCTACACGTCTATGATTCCATGATTTGATATAAACTGTAGCGGCAGCATGCCGTACTGTCAAAACTAAAAGGGTAGTTGGTTCCTACCACTGTTTAGCTTTTGGTTTTCAAGTTGGGCTAGACTGGGAAGAAAAGGGTGAATGAAAAGCAAATTGTGATGAGCTGCTGGTGCTCAGGTATTATAATGATGAGAGCCCTATAAGGGCCCAATCCAATGCCCATTGAAGTCAATGTAAAGATTCTTTGACATCAGTGGGCATTGGATCATACCCTGAATCCCTAGATAGTTATCTCTCTGAAAGTGCGTACAGTAAGTTATTCTACTTCCAGAAGCTAGTCAAGGTAGCTTCAGTAAAAGAGTGGCAGGGTAAATCCATAGACATAATTTACTTCACTCTTTGAAAGGGGACTCATTATGATTGACAAAATCCTAACACGCTTGTCGTAAAGTAATATTGCTACTTAGTAATTTCATTCAAGGACCTCAAACTGCTTCATGTATATTGAGACTTGATTCATCTCCCACTTGTGCAGGTGGTGTAATTTGACCCTGAGGTCAGTTCTGGTCTGATTCCCCTCTGCGATGGTCCGAGGTCCTTAAAATGCAGTTGGCCTGTGCAGAAGGCTCATCTGCTGGTGAGGAGCAGAGAGACCTTCTCTGATGGGCCTTTTGATTCAGGCGGTATCATGTAAGCTTGGTAGATGCCAACACTGCCCTCCCCCCCGCGAACTCCAAAACAAAAAAACAGCTCTGGCCTTTCTGAGGCTCTTATTGCAGACTGATTGGAAGGATGAACTCAAGAAATAATGGGAGTGCGGTGGAGTGAGCGTGCGTAGGAGTTATTGGTTATATAACTTCTATTAGCTTGTTTGAGAAATAAGCCCAGATATAATTAGGGCTTTTATCCCCACTGAGCCAACAGTTTCCTCCACCTGTGGATGAGAGGCTGCCTGCCACCACTAATTTGGATTTAATCTAAGAACCCATTACATGACAAAACTACTAAGAAACAGCAATGAGAAATGCTTGGGGAAAAAATGACTCCTGTACTTTAAGATTATTATTTGTTGCAGAGACTAAGTTTGTAGGGGTAGTAAATGAGATTAAAAATTGGCTGGACTTTTTAAATGGCTTTGTACATGCCAGGTAGAATTCAGAGATTATGTTATAGGCCTCGGTGAGCTATACAGATAGCGGAGGAAAGGATTAAGGGGACTGTATCTCAGGCATGCTGCTACATCTCACGTTGCCTGTTGACAGAACTGAGTCAGTAGCATTGCCTTGCTGAGATCTATACAGGCGTGTTCTGTGATCACGAGGAATTTAGATTTTTTTGCTTTTCTGTTAGAATAATTATATAATAATAATACGATGATCCACATGTGCAGACTGGTGAAACCACATGGAGCCTACTAGATGGGGAAGTTAAACACACATCAGGTTTAGGTACTTTGCCATCCTGGGAGGTTCAGGGCGTGTCAGCAGCCTAGACTCTGAGGATGTTCAGGTCTATCGTACCTAAATCTTTCCACAGGAAGTGGAATAGGAAAGTGAATGTTGACGATAACTGCAACAATTAGACAATTTTAAAGAGTCTTTACAGGGCTGCACTGTAGCAGCAGTAAAGTGGTGCTTTCCAGGATCAGCAGGGACCTTTGGCAAACATAAATGACTTTCCTATAATGAAACAAAAGCACCTGGTCAATTGCGCACTGCAAATATCCTGTCTGTACAGTGTATTAAACTGTCATCGCAGTTTCTTTTGGGGGAGATGGTGCTGAATAAATTAACTCCTGCACAGTCTCCTCTGTGGCTGCTATTTCACCTCCCATGAGAGGGGGGATGTAGGCTGTGAATTCTTTGCCAATAGCAGTAGGATTTGTAGTGGAGCTGTGCTATCAGACTTGTGGGCCTGTAGAACAGCCATCCATGTGACTGCCTCCTGCCAAGGCCTTGCTTGCAGAACCCTAGGATTTCTGGGACTTGGAGGTTGCAGGCCTTGCCCACTCTGAACTGGGAGAATCTCTCTTACCAGAAAGGACAATTTCCTGGAAAGTCAGTGAGATCAATATTTTGGAATTTCTTGCCCCACCACCCTCAACACTTCCAGCATATTGCAAACCTCTCAACAGTCCTGGGTTTCATGTGACTACCCTGCTTCAACCTACAACCCCCCTGTTCTGGTGGAAGCGGCTCCCTTCCTGTGGGGCTGGCTGGGCAAGGCTTCCCACTTGAGGCATTGCAACTTGGCACATGAAGTTGCAGCGCCTTTCAGGTGTGGGTCATCCCCCTCCCGAGCTAATGTGGTGCAAGCTTGCTCTGCAATTCCCCTGCCGCTCCAATCTTTCTATTCCCCCCACCTCCGGGGCAGCATCCAAACCTCCCTGGTCCTTCCACTCCCGGAGGAGTAAACAGATTTTCTCAAACTTGGCACATGCCACACATGTTCATGGCCTGTGGTCGTAGTTCATGTAATGTAATTTAAAATAGTGAGGAATTACAGAAGGTTACTTTCCTCTAATCCTGAACAAGGAACTTTATTAGACAAAGAAAAACAACACTACTGTAATCCAAGCAATAAAAATATTACCCCTAAAGCTACTCTACCACACTCTCTGCTTCTTTGTATTGCATCTACGTATTACCTCATCTTTCTTCGTAGCTTCCTGTGACAGCTTTAGAGCATTGGATATCAAGATAAAATTTTGACCCTTAAGGAATAAAAGTCACGGTTTAATTTCCAGCAAACATGCACACACATTTTAAAGCAGACAAAAAATAAGCTTTTTCAGCTTTGATGACGCCTGACACTTTTTTATTCCTCATAGCTCCTGTCAGGGCCGGCTCCAGGCCACAGCGCGCCAAGCGCGTGCTTGGGGCGGGATGCTGCGGGGGTGCAGAGCGCCCCCTGCGGCATGCTGCTGTGCTTGGAGCAGTGAAATTGCTAGAGCTGGCCCTGGCTCCTGTATTAAATATCTTACTGGAAATGTATTAGTAAAACATGTCTGAGTTTGCTAACTAAATGATGGATTTTATTAATCTTGAATTTTGAATATGCTAATTGTTTTATAATTGTAGCGAGATCTGTAAAGTAATTAGACACAGCTATCTTAATTTTTGTTACACTGTAAATTGCACTATAGGATTCTTAGCCGTTATTTAGTTTTCTATATGGATGAAACTGGATACCTGGCTCTTACAATAGACCCATTAACAGGTTTATAGGATCAGATCTTAAGATTCTGCTATAGTTACATTTTCTTCCCTTGATATATTTTTCTAATTACTTATTTCATAGTGCAACACGCCTCATTTAATAGTCCCTTCTTATGGTAATTTTTTTTCTTTTTGGAGACTATTATTGAAAATAGAGGAAAGGAGCTACTTGATATTATGGAACCTAAAAGGAAATACTGTTTTCCCCTGCTGTTTCTATTTTTCTTTAATATGCCTATTAATCTATATAAAATGATACATTAAATAATTAAGAATACTAAACAAAGAATTTCTCATTAAAGATTAGGAAGCTTGCATTTGTGTATAGGTGTTTATAATAGAATATATATACAATAGAGAAATAGAATGCAATGTTTTGCAAATTAAATGTAAAATAAGCTTATCTGGTATCCAAAGTTTTTGGCATATAAGCAATTCTATAGGGGTTTCCTAAAATACCAAAAGATGACAAAAATAAAAACAAATTCTGAGTTTATGGCAAATGCTCCCTGGAATTGCTAAATCACCTTTCCAGTCTCAATAATGTGAGTCCAAGACCTCAACTCCATATGAAATTTTGAAACAATCAGTCACTGTAGCAGCAACTGACTGCAGAAAACATGATTTCAAAATCAATTTGTCATGCTCCAATATGGATTTAATGGTTTATTTGTTTTGACATTTCTCATTTGCTAAGTGCAAGTATGCTGCAGTAATCTCTCCATCCTGCATTTACAAACCAAGATGCTGGAAGGCAGAAATAGTTTTGAATTTGTACTGGATATGGAATTACCTGATAATGTTTTAATCTGATCATTTTCCCAGCACCACAAAAGAAATATATATGCTATTCTATTTCTATGACAAGACCTTTTGGATGTCCAGTTCACGTCACACGAAATCTTAGGAGATGGCTTTGACAACATGAATGCCTTGTATGACCTGCCTGCAGAAAAGAAACATGAAGATGAGCTTTAAAATGTCAAATTACATAAAGGAAAAGGTTGGATTTTGTTGCAATTCTATTTATGCAATGGGGGCACACACAGGCTGGCTCAAACACTTCCTTATTGAAAGTCCTTATTTGTGGAAGAACAGTTTTTTATTTTAGTGGGAAGAATTTCTTTATACTTCTTTGACATCATAAATCAAGGAGAAGACAGCCAGTTTGGTGGCACTGGCAGCTATTTGGAATGAAGTGGCCAGTGATTACGGTGAAGTTGTAGAAGATTCAGGGAGTACAGTTAGTGACCATCCTCCTTCCAGGAAAACTCATCTTTGAGTTTCTCATCACAGAGTTAAGTTTAAGTAATCCAGGTGGAGTGATGAGAAAGTGGAGGACCTGTGCGCCTTCAAGCAGTATGTGGAAGTACAGCTAATAACTTGGCTGTCTCTGAAGGTTTACACCAGTGGTTCTCAAAGCCGGTCTGCCACTTGTTCAGGGAAAGCTCCTGGTGGGCTGGGCCGATTTGTTTACCTGCTGCAACCACAAGTTCAGCTGATCATGGCTCCCACTGGCCATGGTTTGCCGCTTCAGGCCAGTGGGAGCTATGGGAAGTAGCGGCCAGCATATCCCTCAGCCCGCGCCGCTTCCCACAGCCCCCATTGGCCTGGAGCAGCGAACTGCAGCTAGTGGAAGCCACAGCTGGCCGAACTTGTGGATACAGCAGGTAAACAAACTGGCCTGGCCCGCCAGAGGCTTTCCCTGAACAAGCGGCAGACCGGCTTTGAAAACCACTGGTTTACACTTTTAAAAGCCATGCCTAAAATGTTTGAATGTGGGTGCTTAAAATTAGTTACTTGGTTAAGTGTCCTGATTTTCAAGAGTGCTGAGCATCCCAAGTCCTGCTTTAATGATAATCAAGGGTACTCAGTGCAGTTTGTAGGGCCTGCATCTGTTTTCAGAAGTTCATTTATGAAGAATAAAATCTAAATTGTATTGCATTATTTAAAAACCAACATCTATCTTGCACTATTTCACATGATTTGTTCCTGGCTGTACTGCTGGTTTCTCTATGATGGCCCCAGGCCATTCTCGGTGACATGAGGGTACTTCACAGGATGTTCACTTGGTGGCTATCAGACAATATCAGAAGAGGAGGAAAGAACAGCAGCCAAATGATTGGTGCTGAACACAATATGCTTTTGAAATGCTGTTTGAGAATTTGTCCCCAGCCAACACCTAATCCTTCCTTTTGTACAAACATGCACTGCAAATTCTCCAGAAATCATTTTGTCTATTTATTATTTAGTTCAGTTTATAAATAACTATAATGAATAAGTGCCTATCCCACTCTCCAGGTGTCTTTTAGGAAATTGTACACGAAATACTATATACTGAAATTTAGCAGTGTATTCCCACACCATATCATGACATATCCAACAATAACAAAAAATAATCTATGAATACCTTGGTCTCCCCAGTCTTCAGTCATTTCCCACTTCCCTGATGCCTAAAAAAATATACAAACCTTATAGGTTTCCCTCAAAGTCAAGAAATTCCAGCTTTCTTGTATCATGGAGGGGAGTGAAATCCTGATCTGAGGGGCTCACATGAAGACCACTCTACCAGGAAGTTAAGCATGTACTAAAGTACTTAACTAAAGTATATAGGTATGGGCTTAAGAACGTGCTTAACTGTTTTGCTAAATCAAGACCTTATTACGATAAACCAGGAGTCAGCAACCTCTGGCATGCGGCTCGCCAGAGTAAACACCCTGGAGGGTCGGGCCAGTTTGTTTACCTGCCGTGTCCGCAGGTTTGGCGGACTGCGGCTCCCACTGGCTGTGGTTTGTTGCTCCAGGCCAATGGGGCTGTGGGAAGCTGTGGCCAGCACATCCCTCGGCCTGCGCTGCTTCCCGCAGCCCCTATTGGCCTCGAGTGGTGAATTGGGGCCAGTGGGAGCCACGATTGGCTGAATCTGTGGACACGGCAGGTAAACAAACTGGCCCAGCCCGCCAGGGTGCTTACCCTGGTGAGCCACGTGCCAAAGGTTGCCAACCTCTGCTATAAATTCTGCTTTAAGTGAGGCAGGTGGTGAGGAGTTGCAGTCCCAGAAAAAATTATTTAAAGATTGAGCTGAGCCTTTGAAGGGGGCAGTCTTAGTAAAGCTGCTCCTGCCTCATACTCCTGCGCTTCACATTAACACAGGCTTTGACTCCACACAGCACCACACTGCTCCAGTTACTGCATCCCCATTGGCTGATTGTTTGGGAGCTGAGAGCCAATCAGGTTCTGACTAGACACCCACCTGCAGCGGGCTGGTGCAGGGTGCACCACCTCTGCAATGGTTGTGGGCAGGAAATAACCAGAGCTGGGTGGTGTGAGATGGAGCTGGAGCCTGTGACGCTGGGGAATGGAGCAGAGCCCATGTGCAGGAACCAAGGAATGGTAGCAGGAACCTAGGCACTGGGTCACAACACACTCTGTTTGACCTGGCCACCCTGCTGTCATGCCAGCAGGAAAGGGGCTCTGCCTGGCAAAGATAGATTTGAGGGGGCTGAGAACCTTCTAACCCATGCCACCTGCAGCCTATGTGGATAGCTATTCAAGTAGTTTTTAACTAATGGTGGACATTATGGTTCTTATGCTTGAATCTCATGACAAAGAATACCAGAGAAAGTCCCCTCGTGTTGTGAGGAAACAAAATGCTGAAACATTAGTATGTGACTGGCAATCATAGCAAAGAAGATTATATTGAAGCAAACCAAAGGCCTGGCCCTACATTCCTCAGGCATCCAAATATCCCACTGACACAATAATGTTTTGGGTTTTTGTAATTTTATTACAAAAATTATTTTTCTGACCTAAAAAAATTCCATTTTTCTATGGCTCAGTCTGCACATGAATACCAAAGAAATCATCCTACCTGAAAGAATTCCATTTTACTTTAATTTTCTACCTCAAATCACAGTTAATCAATATTGTTCACATCCCTTTATTTCTTTGGTTAAATTTTATTAAACTAAGCCTGATGTTTTGCATAGATGGGCTAAAACACTGATATAGACTTATATTGTTCATGTTCCATTCATCTGGGGCTGTGGGTAATAATTGTCCAGTAGAACAGAGTAGCAGTTCATTTGATAAATAATTTGAAAGCAAAATATGTTGCATTTGGAGGCATGCTTATGTGAGAAATTTTGTGTGTGTGTGTGTGTGTGTGTGTGTGTGTGAGAGAGAGAGAGAGAGAGAGAGAGAGAAAGAAACTGGTAAATGAATGCAGAAGTGTCAAATTGGGATGCTGATCATACACAGCAGCAGAAAATTGTGGCTTCAGATTGTAAGAGCTTTGGGGCAGGGATGTCGTCGTCTTATGTTTGTACAGTGACTTATAATGGGGCCCTGATCTATGACTGGGGTTTGGGTATGGTATTAGCATACAATACATTTTTTTATGAGAGACATAATAGGCCACAAGTTTAAAACAAATACAAGGAAGTTCTTCTTCACGCAGCACACAGTCAACTTGTGGAACTCCTTACCTGAGGAGGTTGTGAAGGCTAGGACTATAAGAAGGTTTAAAAGAGAGCTAGATAAATTCATGGAGGTTAGGTCCATTAATGACTATTAGCCAAGATGGGTAAGGAATAGTGTCCCTAGCCTCCGTTTGTCAGAGGGTGGAGCTGGATGGCAAGAGAGAGATCACTTGATCATTGCCTGCTAGGTGCCCCAGAGGGAGTGAACCTAACATTGGCCACTGTTGGTAGACAGGATACTGGGCTGGATGAACCTTTGGTCTGACCCGGTACGGCTGTTCTTATGTTCTTATGTACACATTCTCTGTTTACTGGGTATATTTGGGTAAAAGTCTTTGGCTATAAAAGTCCTTATCTTTGAAAAGGTTCTGGAAAGTTCTCTTATTACCTGTACTTGGCTTACTTCTTGGAATTTAGTACATCTTTTATGATTATGTGGTAAACTTGAAAATCACTGTAGCCTATTGGCATATGCCTTGTATTATTTGGAAAGAAGAATCCTCATTTTTCTCCACAAAACGCTACCTAATTCAGAAGGTTAATAAATATCATATCCCATATCCAGAGTGTGTGTTAGAGCTTTTTTAATTATGTAAAAGGACTTACATAATTTACTTGCATAACTTCTTATTATTCATGATATGGCTTGTCGAGGTTTTAGCTCCATATTGAATTAGCTCCTATAAAATGTATAGATCTCAGTTCTTCATTCTGATTGGCTAGGGATGCCAAGAATACTGGTGCAGAATGAAGTTGAGACTTATTTAAAACAGGTTATAGTAATGATTTATTTCATAGGCACATTATTACACCAGTGCTGTGATAAACTATAGCTAATCCTAGCAGACATATTAGTTTAATAATGCTGAAGAAAGAGGAGAAGCCATCAACAGGAACTTATAGCAATACTGAAAATATCAAATGGAAGTAAAAAAACTGCTTAACTGAGTCACATGAGAATAAATCACATGCAACCTGGTATTGTACGAAACCTTTTCAGTCTTACATCAAATTTCTAGAAACATAACATTTCAAAAAGGAGAGAACAACACATGAAAATTACCAATTTTGCATTTTAATGGAACCTTAAATATCCAAACTTCAATTGCCTAAAATTTCTGATTAGCCAAATCAGAGTCATCTTATCTGGCAGCTATAAATTACATGGAAAATCATTATTAGAAATCTTGAGTTTCAAAACATATTTATTGTCTACGATAATCAGATAATTAAGGTCACAATGATTTCCAAAAAGATAATAGGCCATTTTTATCCCTTGATGTAACACAGTTGTCTTCAGTGCACATAAATGGAGATGAATTATCTCAAAAGTTTTCTTGTCTAGAAAGAGATAAATCTAGGATTTCACATATACAAATGTTCCAGTGACAGGAGGATATGCAGCCATATGATGCTGTTCTGTGTCCCTATGTTCAAACTCTGGACTTGGGGTAACCTGAGCTTCTCCAACATATCCGTCGTCTTGTTTTGTTATAGTTTATACAGGTTCTTGTGCTGCCTTTATCACTGTAGAATCTGAGTACCTTCTATTAGTCTTTTATGTGACATAACTAACATCTTGTTGAGCAGAGTTCATGAAGAAGTGTTAACAAATGTTGCTAATAATTCAATGCCGTTTCCTTTTAGGAAAAACATCTCTAAGAAAAAGGCAAGAATAGTACTGTCCAGGCTATCTACATGGAAGTTAAAGACTCTACATCTCTTTCTGAATAAAGAAGGGAAACAACTTGGGTGTTCCATCTCCATGAATCAATAAAACTAACTCTAGTATCCAAAGGTACATCTGATCTCTGGAGCACACCAATGTATGGTCAGAGTACACCATCCTCCCTGACTTCGCCTGTACTGGCAGGAACATACACCTGTACCAGGAGATTTCACAGAGACTAGAGGAGGTGGGAATTCACTGGACTCTGTCCCAGTGCTGAGAGGTTATGAAGCACCTCAGACACCTGTACTGGAGTGTGAAGGACTCTTAACAGTTTATCTGGGAGGAGACCAGCAATTGCCCCTGCTGTGATGAACTGGATTGGGTGCACTGCAGGCTGTAACTACTGAAACTGAGTTCATAACCCCCTCCTTGACCCTGCTGGCCTCATTGCACAGCAGGATCCTGATGAGGGGCAGGGCAAGGAAGCAGGAGGATCCTGGGAGGAAGTCCCGGAGGAAGCACCTGGAGACCTGAAAGAACCAAATTGAGGTTGCCCTCTCTGAGGAGCCTGAGGAGAAGCCCGAGCTTCAGTGGGAACCAGAATCTGAGGCTGGTAAGTTACAATTTATCCCCATACTCCCCAGAAATATCCCCTCTGGCTCTGGAATTACATGCCTGAAGCCAGCCAGTATTAATGAGCAGCCCCTGTGCCCCTGGGTCTGTTCATTTGTTGGTCAGCACTCTGAACAGAGATAGTCCCTGAGTCAGGCCAACCAGGTGGAAAGGAAGAAAGGGAGAGGTAGGCTGTGAAAGGGCCTAGGTGGGGAAAGAATAGTTTTATGACGTATAGTTGTACAAAGACCCCATATCACTCTCTTCCCCCACTTTTCTTCCCTTTGCAAATGGGAACAGAGTGGGAAAGTGGCGGGAATGGTTGGGGGCTTGGATGTGGGTCTGGGAAGGGAAAGGGAACTGTTTGTTTGTCTGAGGAAAGGCAGGGCTGTCTGTTCTCCCTGTGACAATTGGAAACATTTATTACCATTCCCAGTCCCTGGTGTGTGGCTTCTCCTCTTGCAATGGAATGCTAAACTGCATTGTACTGTCCAGCCACCAGGTGGTACTGTGTGTAAAATACCTTATTTAAACAAACCTCAGCCATATCTGGCAGAGCATTAAAGGAACTTATGGTTAGCGCCCTACCAAATTCACGGTCCTTTCTGTTCAATGTTACAGCCATAGGATTTGAAAATTAGTCAATTTCACATTTTCAGATGTTTACATCTGAAATTTCTGGGTGCTGTAACTGTGGAGTCCCAACCCAAAAAGAGGTTGGTGAGGGCTTCACAAAGCTGTTGTAGAGGGATCATGGGATTGCCACCCTAACTTCTGTGCTGCTTTCATAGCTGGGCTTTAAAGGCAGCAGCCACGAAGCTTCCTGCAGCTGCAGGAGGTTCCTGCATCTGGTCCCCTCCTGTGCTGCCAAAAGCATCCCAGCTGGGGGCTCCAGCTGCTAGTCCCGGCTAGGCTGGGGAGGGAAAGGACTTGCTCTTCCTATAAGCAGCCACTCTCAGGTGGGAGATCAGACCCACCACCGAATACCCCCCCTGCTGCAGAAAGCTCTGCAGGTCGGCAGCAGCCTTGGAGCTTCCTGCAGTAGGGGGAGGTACCTGGAGGTGGATCTGATCTTCCCCCAAGACCAGCCATGTAGTGCAGGGGAAGAGAAAGTCCTGTCCCTCCCCAGCTCAGGTACTAGCAGCTGGAGCCCAGGGAACGTTAGGAGTTCCTGATTGGGGCACCCTCAGCCCTGCCTCTTCCCACCCCTTCAATAGCTAGATTTCATGGGGGAGGGCTTATTTCACAGTCTGTGAAAATGTTTTTCATGTTCTTGAATTTGGTAGGGCCCTACTTACGATGAACACATCTGGTGTATATAAGCAAACTCTGTGACCAATCCATGTCTGGTACAGGAGCATGAAATAGCGTCAGGAGTAAACTGAGAACAGAAAGAGAGGGAACAACAACAAAGATTGATGACAGAAGGAACACAGCAAAAAAAGGTTGCAGAATCTTTTCAACATGCCACTCTTCAGTGCTCCAGAGAACTTCAGCTTTTCCAAACCTTCGGAATAGATAGGCTGAAAACAACATTTTGCATTGCTACCAAGCTGCACAAAGAAACTGGAGATATACAGGTGTCATTTTTAATTTATGGTATGGGGAAGCAAGCAGACCATATATTTAAATCTCTTGACTTTACTGAAGACAAAGATGACTATGAAAGTAGTCTGGCTGTGTTTGATGAATACTTTACATCTCAGGGAAATGTCATTTATGAAAGAACATGTTTCCACCAGGCAGTTCAAAAACCAGGGGGAAATGTTGAATGTTTTATAAGAGCTCTGCGTATGTTGGCTGAAAACTGTGATCTGAGAATGCAAAACATGAAAATATCAGACAAGTTGATTATTGTGTTAACAGATAAAAACATTTCACAGCAGCTACAACTGAGGAGAAATTTAACCCTAGCCACGGCTATATAGACAGCAAAACAGTCAACATTAGTCAAACAACAGAACAAGAGGCAAAAGCAACTTGAAAAACCTGAAACTATCTTATAAACGATCTTATAAAAGTCATTATCATAAACCCCCTGAGGCAAGGAGAGACACCTCCCAGGCTATGAGGGACAAATTCCAGCCTACATACAGGATGTGGAAAGAATCGTATGATGATGCATGTCCAGGGTGTAAAACATGCATGAAATAGATTTTTGCAGCTGTTTGCTGCACTAAATCAGTCAGAGAATTGACTTATTACAAACAATCAAGAACCATTGTTTCTGGGATCTATCACTTGTGATGTATAGAGCTTGCCTGGAATATTCATGGCAAGACTATTGATTTTAAAATTGACTCAAGAGCTGACATCACAGTCATCTTAGAATGGATTTACAATCCCCTTTGACTCCTCCTAGTGCTGAGTCACTTTACACAGCTTTGACTAGCCCTGAAGGTATTCTGAATTGCAAGGGCCAGTTCATCACAGAAACAACTTACCAAAATTAAAGCTATGCATTCAGCGTGTGTGTGATCAAAGACCAATAATCTTCTCAGTTACAGCATGGCAGCCATGATGGGCCTAGTGAGAAAGGAGGATGAACTGGATTGACGATTTGATGATACTGGACTTTTGAAAGGAGATCCAGTACAAATCAACTTAAGAGAATGCTAGATCATGCAGTGTGCAAACATCCCTACCAGAGAGACCTTGGAACAGGCTAGCTGCAATTTAAGTGAATTCAAAGGACATCATTACCTAGTCATTAGGGACTATTTTTCCAGGTATATAGAAATAATGTACTTGAAAGACATAACATGTTGCTGAGACCTGAGCTGAGCACTTTCAGTTCTCCCACGAACAGTATTGATCAGCACTGAAGAAACTGAAGTGTATTTTTGTTCACTTTGGCATTCCAGAACAATTAGTGACAGACAATGGACCAAAATTTGTTTGGAATGACTTAAATTCTGCTGAAGTGAAATATGATTTTGATCATATTACTAACAGCCCACATTACCCACAAGTGAATGGAGAGGCTGAGAGAGCTGTATGCACAGCCAAGAAGATCCCACAGCAAGAAGATCCATTCCTTGCTCTTCTGAGTTTAGGACTAACACCAATAGCAGTTACGTGATATAGTCTAGAACAGGGGTAGGCAACCTATGGCACACATGCCAAAGGCAGCATGTGAGCTGATTTTCAGTGGCACTCACACTTCCCAGGTCCTGGCCACCAGTCCAGGGGGTTCTGAATTGTAATTTAATTTTAAATGAAGCTTCTTAAACATTTTAAAAACCTTATTTACTTTACATACAACAATAGAGCCGCAGGACTCTTTTTCGCTTTTTACAGATCCAGACTAACACGGCTACCCCTCTGATACTTAACAATAGTTTAGTTATACATTATAGACTTATAGAAAAAGACCTTCTAAAAACGTTCAAATGTATGACTGGCATGCAAAACCTTAAATTAGAGTGAATAAATGAAGACTCAGCACACCACTTCTGAAAGATTGCCGACATCTGGCTAGCACAACTCCTGATGGAAAGACAACTCAGAACTACTGCTCCCACTTTGGAAAAGAATCTCTCTCTAAAGTGGCCAGACATGAATAGAGTGGCCAAATCAGATCATCAGGCAAAAAAAAGCCTATAAATACTTTTGCAACAGATGTTATTCAGAGAACTGCCGGGTCTAAAACCTGGTGACTGTATTTGTGTCAAACTGGATGGAGAAAAAGGATGGACAACTCCAGCTATCATAAAGAAAAAGAATGCAGTGCCCCAATCATATGTAACTGAGACCAACAGGGGAGAGTTCACCAGAAACTGTTGTCCTCTACAGTTTGTTCCTCAGAAAGAACAATCAACAGAACAAACTCTGTTCATGACAGATGCAGAATAAGAAGATAATGACTCAAGGATTCCAAACCAACCACAGCTGGTTGTTGCAACTAATGGATGGCCAGATGATAAAGTTGTTATGCGTTTGGGTCAGGTAATGACAAAACCTGTAGTTTTTAGACACTTAACAGCCTGATACATACTGAGTCTCAAAGACAGTGTGATGGTATTAAGGCTAAGACTTTGTCATGGTTATTTTTAGTAAAAGTCATGGGCAGGTCACGGACAATAAATAAAAATTAATGGAAGCCCAACACCTATCCCTGACTTTTACGAAAAATAACTGTGACAAAATGGGGAGGGAGGAGGGTCGAGCACTCACTGCTGCTGGGGCTGGTCCCCTGCCCAGCTGCCCACAGTGGCTGAGAGAACTGGAGTCCTTCCACCCCCAATGCCTGCAGTGGTTCGGAGCTGCAGGGCCCATGGCTGGGAGCTCTGGGGTCTGCTCACAGTGCTTAGAGCTGTGGGGGTCCTCCACTGCCCATGGCAGGTAGGATGGTAAAGGATCCACTCTTATGGTTCAAGAAACACAGCACTGTGTCCCTTGGCAGTGTAGAGGTGACTGGGATGCAGTGTTAATCCAGAAATTCAGGGAAGAAAATACACTTTCAATGCTACTCTGTTTCCCTCACCCTTTCAATGCTGTTTGCTGGACATGGGGGCTGGACTTTCTGGCAATGCAGAGTAGGGTGTTAGGAGGTGAGTGGATTTTTCTGTGGTTCTTTGTTCCTCTTCTTTGGGAATTCCATCTGCTAGTGTAGAATACAGTAAATTTCCTCTCAAATTGCCGTCTAGCCCTGTAAATATAATTCAGTACATTTCTGGTGTAGCAGAAATTCAAGTTGGTTCTTCAGATTTAATGGCAGGGCAAATGTGCTCGGTCCACCTTCATAGCTCACCAAATCCCTCCACTCAGCAATATGTAGAAACATCAGAAACATTATCAGAAACATCTCTGTGGCATAGGTGGCCGGGTCTCCTGCAGAGTACTAGAAAGTAACTTCTTTTTTCCATTCTGATACCTTCAAAACTGCTATGTTCTCCAAGAGAACATTACCCCTGAAGGAACCGAACCCCACCCCGTGAACCATCCATGCACTATAAACATTGCAATATTACAATATAAGTAATGCAGGTATCTTACCATTTTGAGCCTCAGCTCCTTGCTCATGGGCTGCAAAAATAGTTTGATGGAAGGAAACTGTAACAGCTACATTCCTAGGATTTGAAAAAGTGCCACTATTGTGGCCTTTGGCAGCACAATTGCATTATGTGAGGGGATTTAGGTACTTTCCAAGGGAAATGAAATATAATGCTACCCTTGAGTTTGACTTGCCAGAACATTCTGATACCAAGAGGGAATCTTTTCCACTGGGAGAGCAAGAGCAGCACCAAAGAGATAGCAAAGGAAGGCCCTGGAGGACTCTGGAGGACCTGTTTGTTGGCATAGACAGAAGAAATCAGCAGCAGATGGACTTACAGCAAGGGAGGAGCAGTCTCTTAGGCAGGATAAGGAGTTCCTGGAAATGGAGAGACAGCAGAAGCAATGAGAGCGTGCACAGAGGGAACAGTATCGTGCACTCATGCAATCCCTAGTCCAATTCATGATACAACACTTTCAGGGTCTGCCTGCTGCTGTGGCCATTTCTCCTCTATGGGAACAGGCAACACTTCCTCCTTCTCCAGGTGCCTTTCCAGACTGCTGCTGAAGTGGTGGATCCCACATTCCCCCTTACTGGGGAGAAGATGTCGGGCACCACTTTCTCCAAAGTCACCTGAAACCCCTCTCAGGGAACCCCCCAGAGCATTCAGGAGGGCAATGATGAGCCTGATCTAGTCCCTATAACCTGGTCTGTATTCAGTCCCCAAACCCCACACATGACAAGCTAACGTTTTCCCCCTGCACAGTATTCCACAGCCATTCCCCCTCCATCAGGGCGCGAGGGAGGGGAAGGACATGGAAACTTGTCCACAGAAAGTAATGTTTGCCTACTTCTGAGAGAATTTGGCCTTATTTATTTATTTATTTTTGGTTCATTCATTCCTTTTACAAAAAAGTCTGCTTCTATATTCCATATATGTACTGTTCACTTCACTTGTGTGTGCACCTTGTTTTCCAAGTGTGATCAGTGTGATACTTCCCAAAAGTTGGAATGAGGTAGCAGGACTTAGAGCCTATGAATGTGATTTCTTTAAAAATCTGGTGCTGTAGAAATGTGAACAATTCCATCCATCCCTAAACCCTTTCCCAAACCTCTCCCCCGGCCATGAATTTGCTTATTTTTGTTAAAAAGGGTTCATGGCTCATGACAATAAAGTAAGCTGCGCACTAACTGTTGCTGTCCAAATCACTACAATGAAAAACAGAATTTAGTGAAAAGTTGTTGTCTTTGTTAATAATTAAATGACAACACAAAGGAAACAAAACTAAACTAACACTGAAGATATCTGCCACTGAGTGGTACTTTAATGACTCGTCTCCACCAAACGGTTACCACTGGCACAACCATCATGGGAGTACTCATGCCTTGGGAGTAACCATGCATAGCACCTGACAAGTGCGGTGAGCTGTGCTGTCAGAAATAAGTGTGAAGAAGATATGTTTGAAGTCCCTCCCCAAACCATATAGAACTGTTTAATTACATTAACATTCCTTAAGTGCACCCCATAAACCAATGTGAAACAGAACAGTTAAACATGTAACAAAAACACTGCTCAATGATGGCATTAAAGTGTGTTAACAGTCAACACAGCACAAAACCATGGCCAAGGTTGTTAATCTTGAGGGTCCTCCTGCCAATTGTCTCCTTTCAGTTAGTACATTAAAGTCAGCTGCAGGGGATCAAAACCCACCAAGGTATCTTGCAACAGAAGTATGTGGTAATGCTTCTTTTCAAGCAGCACCAGAGCATCACAATAGTGTCCCTCAGCACAGTCCTAATTCAATTCAACTTCTGGCTTCGGGTTGTTCCATGATGTATGAGCACGCAACATCAAGAACTTACCTGGTCCACTAGGAACCAGGACCTGTGTGCATGTGGGATCTAACTGTCTGAATAGGCTCTGAAAAACAGATCTATTCTGTGCCCACTTACTGTGGAAGTATGCCTTTTTGCCTCCCATACCTTAGGCAAAGCACAGCATGCCACGATAATCCAAATTGAGTTGGCCATATTGGCATCTGGACAGGTCCAGAGGCATCACCAAAGGGCTATCAGCTGCCCAAAGGTGCACTTCTCCAACAGTCTGCAACTTCTCAGTCTCTAGTTGAATTCCCTTTTCCCTGGGTCAGCAATGTCAGGATAAGGCTTCCTGAGCCACGGTAGAAGAGGGTATGTGAGGTCCCCCAGAATAAATGTCATCACAGAAACACCGTACACAGTCATGTCATTTCAGGGGAATAAAGTCCCTTCTTGCCACCTGCAGTACATCCCTGATCTCCTGGCATCATGGACTTTTCCTCTGTGTCCGGCTGACCCCTGTGGTCCACTAAGCCTTGGAGAACCAGTGAATAGTAACCTTTGCGGTTCACATATTCACTGATCCCTTTTGGTAGGCAAAGTGTAGGCATGTGTATTTTGTCGATGGTCCTCACAGTTTGGAAACCCATCCTCTGTAATTTTAGGGATTTGGGTTTTAGCAACCACATATGGACAGATCACAGCCTTGATAGCCTGGCAAACCTGTATAACCATTGCCCGAAGAGTTGACTTCCCAATCTTGAATTGGCTGGCAACTGACAGTAGCTGTCAGGTTTTGTCACCTTCCACAGGGCGATAGCCACCTGCTTGTGCACTGGTATGGGTTTTCCAAATCAAGTGGTCTGGCGAGGAGGGTTGGCACAAGATGCCAAATGTGAAGGTCTGCTTCCTCGTTCTGAAATTCTGCAAGCATATTTCCCTAGTGATGTGGTCCTACCACACCATGCTGATTGTCCAGGATCAGAAGTGGTGGTCCACCCATGGGCAAACCATTGCAATCATGTCATTCATCGCCTCTATTCCATGGGACTCAAGTGGATTTCCATTCCCCTGCACTGGGTCAGTCATCAGTGAAATCTCTCTGGAGCAGTTCTGTCCAGCATCAGGTACTGCACTGCATAAACATTAGCAGGAGCAGAACTACATCTTCATGGATTTGCTCCATGTCTCCAACGCGGTTTGGCAGAAAAGAGAGATGACAGGGAGCTGCCATCATCAAATGTGTGAAGGTAGAGTACAGGTCCAGCAAAATTCAGCAAAGTAGTTCCTAGAGTATCTCCTGTTTCGCACAGGACTCTGGGATACTTCCCCATACATGTTAGTGCTAATGTTGCATATTGAAAAGGAGCAGTGTTGACGAGGATATATGCCTGTGTACAGTGTATATCCATGTCCAGCACAGCATATGTACATGCTCAGTGCAAGTACAGGGTAAACACTCTAGCAGTACATGAAAAAGTAACTGTGTACACTTGCAAATGTAGACATACCCCAAAATGTTGTCTGAGCTTTTGAGTATATAATTCATCTGCTCTCTGAAAAAAATCATTGCACTACCAGCCTTCACCTCATAACTTAGTCAAACATTTTGTTTTCTCAAATATTTCCATATGCTAGATAACACCAACTTCTAGTTCATTCTGCAAAAGGTAGAATTACAATTATGTAGTCTATTAGGACCTAACTGCTGAAGACAACAGGCACTGGAGGGCAACAAAACACACCATACAGATGTCAGCACTGCAGCTTGTGTAAGAGAATTTAGCCACCAGGGAGTGATGTGACCTCACAAGTGAGCTGGTTTAACATTTCGTCGAGAAGAGGGCACTATAGCAGGATAGAAATGAATGTGCTGTGTCACTTTTATAAAAGGTTCAATTTCTTTGCTTAGCTAATTATTCCATTAACTAGGTTTGCCAACACTGTATTTCAAAAATATGGGACAGAGCTCAGCTATCCTCAGTCTTGGTGTCCGGAGGGGTCAGTCTCTCATGTGTGAGGAGCAGCAGGTAGTGCATGAGGTCGGGGGTTGGCCTGGTGAGTGGCAGGTGTTGATGCCCAGAGACTGGAGGATATTGGTCTTCCCCACTGAGGAGCAGGTGCCAATGCCCAGTTAGACTGGGAGGGGAGTATCAGTCTCTTCCGGCAAGGAACAGGGATTGGTGCCTGGGAGGTATCAGTGCTGGGGGAGGTGACCGGAAGGTGGAATGTTGAATTCTCCTGGCGAAGGACAGGGCCCAGGGATGTGTGTTGGTCTCTCCTGTTGGGGCTGGGGGTGGGGTTCCTCTGCAGGGCTGAGTGAGCTAGGCAGGGTCTCTCTGTAGCAGAGTGTGGGGTTAGTTCCTAGGATGGCATTCACTGTCTTGTCCAGGCTCCTCCCCATTGGCGGGGGTCCCGATATCTCCCACTCCTGCAGCCAGAGCCCCGGATCCCACTCCTGGGTGCAGGGAGTCTGCACAGTGCTGTGGAGAGAGTGTGTGGCAGTCTGCAAAGTGTGACCAGTTTGGGACTGAAGAAAAGAGTTGCCCCTGCTAGGAAGAGCGCAGCATGAGCTGAGGAAGATCTGCCCTCTCTGGGCACTGGCTGAGTCAGCAAGACACTGAGACAACTCTCTAGACACTGACACCCTCCCACTGCCAGGAATTGGGCACCAACACCCTCCTTGCCACCCCCAAGGACTGGGCATACCTCTAGTTGAAATACAGGATAAAAGGCATCCTGTGCTGATTTAGTATGGGACAGGCAATATTTTATTTAAGTAAGAGGTGTCCCTTATAATACAGAAGTGTTGGCAAACCCTACTCTTAACAATGCTGTTAATTTATTACAGCCACTTTAGGAAGCAAAGTTTAAAACACACATGTAGATCGTATTTGTTTAACTTCATGTTTAATTTGTTAACCAGTCAACAATAGGGCTGTTAGCTGGTGTTATCACATAACATCACTATTACTTGGACCGCAAGTTCTTTGGGGGCAAGGACTGTCTCTTTGTTCTGTATTTGTACAGTGCCTAGCACAATGCGATCCTGGTCCATGGCAACTACTCTTGGCACTATTGTAATGGAAATAATAAGTAATAATAATATGATAGTGACAGGTGCTTTAGAAGTGTAGACAGATTTTTTTGTACTGCATGTAAACTGACTTTGCCATTGTTTTCATCATTGATAGGAAAATTTTCTAGTGGTGCTTATATGGAAACCCCATTAATCTCTATCTACCTAGGTGTTTATATGATGCTCACTGCCATGGTATCCGAGTGCTTCAATAACAGTAGCGTGCACAATGAGAGGAGAATATACTCATTAGTGTCTACTACCTCTCAAGGTTATACATAGGGTATAGGAGTTTAATGAGAACTTAATGAGACTTCTAATACTTACTGATTAAGTGTATCTATCATTTTGAGGATATGGATAAAACTGCTCAATGCTATTCAAGTTAGAGAAAAGTGAAGGCCCAGTATGTCATCCTCTTATGTCATTAATCATATTTATAAAGGGCATTCTGATGACAACAACCTGATCCATAACTTCCGAACTACTGGGAGCATTACTGGTAGTAATCTGCTGAATTAATAGTAATTAATCACATTAACTACCATGACTGTTTTTGTTCTCTCTGTCGTATATTGTTTGTAGATTAAGCCAATTGTAACAGAATTCAGAGTATGGTACTATATCGTGTACATAGATTTCATAGCACTTTGTAGAATTCCTACTTTCCCGGACAGGGGAAGACAGTGCCAGTTAGGCCCAAACCAGGATAAGAGGCATTGTGCAGTTGGAATGCTCCACAGAGAGAGAGAGGACAAAACATATTTAGCCTAAGGGAGAATGTTAGGGAGAATGTTTCCCTTAACCCCGCAACGCACAGAGGTGCTCATGCCAGCTGCTACCTCCCTTTTGTAATGTGCAGCCTGCTTTTTATTTGCACACAGTCTTGCTCCAGTGGCTGATGCAACATAGAGGTAAGTCACAGCCTTGTCTCCTGCCTCTTTTGGTATGCAAGTTGCCCATGGTATAAAGCCAGAGCAGTCCTTTTGCAGGAGCTTCAGTTCTTCCTGGATTTTGTCTGGATTACATAGGTGTGGGAAGGATCCTTTTGATCTCCCTCTGTGCTGTGCACACTCATAAGGGCTGAGCATAAACTGTCATGGTGTTTTATAGACATTTTTTTAACACAGAGCTCAGTTTTACAATGGGATTACTCATGAAAGTAAGGTACTACTCATCGTGAGTTGGGATGGAAGAACTTGAACCCATAATAAATGATGTTCCAAACACTGAAACAACTATGGCTTCTGTATCTGATAATAAAAAGAGCAATGGTTAGCATTTGCCATTGAAAGTCAGTATGCACTATATGTTTTTTTCACTGTGGGTAATGAGATATAATAGTACATCTCTACCCTGATATAACGCAGTCCTCCGGAGACAAAAAATCTCACCGTGTTATAGGTGAAACCGCTGTTATATCACACTTGCTTTGCCCCTCCCTGTTCCTTGTTCCCTGACCACCCTCTCCAGAGACCCCCGTCCCTAATCACCCCCAGAACCCCACCCCTTACCCAGCCCCCCTGTCCCTTGATTGTTCCGATCCCTATCCACCCCCCTCTGCCCCCTGACAGGCACTCACCGGCAGCGGTGGGAAGCGGAGCAGCCCGAGCCCAGTCTGCTCTACCCTGCCAGCTCCCAGCCACTGTGTTCCGCTTCCCACCGTCGGTGAGTGCGGAGAGGTTGGGCAAAGGATTCCCCCCCGCACTCACCTGCAGCGGGAAGTGGAGTGATGGGGCCCCAGCCCGCTCCACTTTCCTGGCCCTGGCCCTGGCCATGTTGCTGGGGGGCGGCTGGGGAAAGGCCCTGCACTCCCCTGCAGCAGGAAGCAGAGTGCCATACCTGGGAGCTGGCGGAGTGGAGCTGGCTGGGGCCAGGCTGCTCCACTTCCCACTGCTGGTGGGTGCGGGGAAGTTGGGGAAAGGACGCCCCCTGCACTCACCTGTGGCGGGAAGCAGAGCGACGCGGCTGGGAGCTGGCAGAGTGGAGCGGGCTGGGGCCAGGCTGCTCCGCTTCCGCCGCTGCTGGTGAGTGCGGGGGGGGGGGGGATCGCTTCTTCCAAACCCCTTCCCTCAGCTGCTTCCGGTCCCCCGCTAGTCCCCCGGGCCGCTCTGGTTCTGCAGGGTCTCCAAAAGTGCCTTCCCACAGCTCCTACCCCCCCAGACCCTGGTGGAGGGAAGCCCCTGACCGCCCCCGAGACGCTCAGCCCCGGCCTGGCCCGACACCCGTAACACGCTGCTCAGAGCAGCGTGTCAGAGCTTTACCCTGTTGTATGAGGACCCGAATTCTGTCGGATTGCATTATTTCGGGGTAGAGGTGTATTTCCTTATGGTGCTTCCTTACAGTGCTCTGCCTCTACTAGTATGTCTATACTGCCGTTAAACACCCATGGCTGGCCTGTGTCAGCTGATGCAGACTTGCAGGGTTTGGGCTACGGGGCTGTTTAAGTGTAGTGTAGACATTTGGGCTCAGGCTGAAGTCCAGGCCCTGGCATCTTCCCCGCTCATAGGGTCTTGAGTGCCTGCGATCCTTCCACAGGAGGAACTGGGGCTTTCTGCTCTGTCCCATTTACCCAGCGCGAAAGGGCTGGGGTGGGGTGAAAATCTCACCATACGTGTTTATAATTATGAGGCTGTATGATTAAAGATACCCATTTTTATCATTGATATTCCTGCTATTATATCATTACCATACATCTCGTACAAAGTATTTCATGAATGGTATCAATAGAAAAGTTACGATTTGCTAAATAGGATTATACTATTTATATGCATGTATCATCTTTATGAATACAGGCTATGTGCTTGTATTTTAAATCTGTATTGTATTCCTGGGCGACACCTTCCAGATAGAATTTATATCAAGGCTAGACACAGTGCTTAATTTGTAATGAAAGAGGTACCCGGGCTAAAGAAATTAGCTGCTGGAGCTCAAGTAAATGTTTTACTTTCATAACTGACATGGCAAGCCCAGAGGTGCCGGGGCTATGAACTGCCAAGCTTAGAGGTGATGGGACACAGCCCTGGCAATCCCTGGCACAAATTAAGCCCTGGCTAGATATCTATGTGTTGATGGCCCATTAAAGATTATCCAATCTCACAATGGGCCATAGAAGAAACTCATACTGCCCAGATAGCTCTCCCTGAGGCTGCCTCAGACAGCGAGGAGCCAATCACCACCCCCTGTGAGCCAGCAAATCATGTAAGGACATGTGATATGCTCATGCCCCTGGACTCCATCTTGGGCCACACAACTACTTCAAATTTGATGACAATATATATCTCCAGATCAGTGGCACTGCTATGGGCACCCGCATGGCCCCACAATATGCCAATATCTTTATGGCTGACCTGGAACAACGCTTCCTCAGCTCTCGTACACTCATGCCCCTTCTCTACCTACGCTACATTGATGACATCTTCATCATCTGGACCCATGGGAAGGAGACTCTGGAAAAATTCCACCACGATTTCAACAGCTTCCACCCCACCATCAACCTCAGCCTGGACCAATCTACACGGGAGGTTCACTTTCTTGACACCACGGTGCAAATAAGTGATGGTCACATTAACACCACCCTATATCGAAAACCTACCGACCGCTATGCCTACCTTCATGCCTCCAGCTTCCATCCCGGACACATTACACGATCCATTGTCTACAGCCAAGCACTGAGGTACAACTGCATCTGCTCTAACTCCTCAGACAGAGACCAACACCTACAAAATCTCCACCAAGCATTCTCAAAACTACAATACCCGCATGAGGAAATAAGGAAACAGATCAACAGAGCCAGACGTGTACCCAGAAGCCTCCTACTGCAAGACAAACCCAAGAAAGAAACCAACAGGACTCCACTGGCCATCACATACAGCCCCCAGCTAAAACCCCTCCAACGCATCATCAAGGATCTACAACCCATCGTGGACAATGATCCCACACTTTCACAGGCCTTGGGTGGCAGGCCAGTCCTTGCCCACAGACAACCTGCCAACCTGAAACATATTCTCACCAGTAACTGCACACTGCACCATAATAACTCTAGCTCAGGAACCAATCCATGCAACAAACCTCGATGCCAACTCTGCCCACATATCTACACCAGCGACACCATCACAAGACCTAACCAGATCAGCCACACCATCACTGGTTCATTCACCTGCACGTCCACCAATGTAATATACGCCATCATATGCCAGCAATGCCCCTCTGCTATGTACATCGGCCAAACTGGACAGTCTCTACGGAAAAGGATAAATGGACACAAATCAGACATTAGGAATGGCAATATACAAAAACCTGTAGGAGAGCACTTCAGCCTCCCTGGCCACACTATTGCAGACCTTAAGGTGGCCATCCTGCAGCAAAAAACTTCAGGACCAGACTTCAAAGAGAAACTGCTGAGCTTCAGTTCATCTGCAAATTTGACACCATCAGCTCAGGATTGAACAAAGACTGAGAATGGCTTGCCAACTACAGAACCAGTTTCTCCTCCCTTGGTTTTCACACCTCAACTGCTAGAACAGGGCCTCATCCTCCCTGATTGAACTGACCTCGTTATCTCTAGCTTGCTTGCTAGCATATATATACTTGCCCCTGGAAATTTCCACCACATGCATCTGACGAAGTGGGTATTCACCCACGAAAGCTCATGCTCCAAAACGTCTGTTAGTCTATAAGGTGCCACAGGATTCTTTGCTGCTTTTACAGATCCAGACTAACACGGCTACCCCTCTGATATCTTGGGCCAGTAACTTTCCACAAACAGGGGCTTTGTCTAGGATAGTAAAATTCCATGCACATGGCCGAAGATATAGAAAGACATCTCCATTTTGTCTTCTTTTCCTGCTTCATTTCTCTGGACTGGATTTCTAACAAGGAAGCTTTGAACAAGGACTGATGACCCCCAAACTGTTTGGATAACTCCAGAGAGGCTTTTGCAAGTTGGCAGTTTATTCCATCACTGCCATAAACCTGATACAAGGACTTTGCAATTATGTGTATGTATATGATCTATTAACCATTTATAACTCTCTCCTTTTCTTATTAAATCTTTAGTTAATTTACTAAGGAATGGTTGACAGCATGATATTTGGGTAAGATCTGAGATTCATATTGACCTGGGGGATATATGTCTGATCCCTTGGGGTAGAAAGAACCTCACATATGATGAAATGGGTTTTCAACAACATCTCACTATATCAGACCTGTTGATCTGGATGGGATCCAAGGGCTGGAATGTCTAAGGGGGACTAAACTGGCTTTACTGCAGAAGCTATTTTGTTTCTGGCTTGGTGAATCTAATCATAGAATAAACCACTAGTTTGGGGGATTATCTGCCCTATTTCTTGCACTCTGCCATGAGTGTGGCATTCTCAGTGAGGCCCATTCCTGGCAGCTAGTCACAGTAATGTCTTTCAAATGTTGTCTTTCCAATGGCTTCTAGTGTTGTTAACTACATTTGTAAGTGTAATATATTTCAAGATCTATCCGACACAGAACAGATGAATAAAAACTAAAATTCACATGCATTTTATAACAATGCGAATGGTCTAGAGCAGCTTCTTTTGACTTAAGCTATTTAAAGATGTCTCAACTTCAAGTGTCTGCGATAGATTTTTGTTCTAAAGCACAAGCATGGTGACATTTTCAGACAGCTGTTTTTTATAGAGAAAAAATAGAACTAAGCTATTGAAGATGCATTTAGCAGGTTGATTGCTGGTGTGACCAATGATTTCTTGGTTAATTGTACAAAACTGAGCCAGGTGATTTTTCCTTACAAAAGAAAATAACACTCTGAAGTATTAAATCTGAGCCCCCAGCAAGTCAAATAATTCTGCCTAACTGTTTTTTTTGTGTCAAATGAAAATAGTGAAATGAATGTTTAATTAGACATTGAAAATCCTAAAAGAGAGGGCCTTATGAATCTGCTGTGATTGATTTTTTTCAGCAGTGAATGAAAAGGAATGAATGATTAGGCCATTATTTTAGAGTATTAATGTTTGTTTTGTTGTTAAAGACTTGCTGGTTTGATTTAATTCCACTATTTGGTTTGGGCCAGAGGCAACCCTGATATAGTAGGAGTCCTTCAAGTGATTTCTTACAGATATTTTTCCTTTTGTTGCTGCAATAGCATCATGGAACAAATAGCCTTTTAGAAGCAATGTTGAAGTTGTTTGTCCTAAAAGCTGACCTTCCTTTTAAATTGTTCTAGGCTGTTAAGCATCCTTCAAGCATTTAAGTGAAGTTATTATATGTGGAGTGTGCAGAGATACATGTAAGTTAGGGCTGCACAAGTGTTTCCATTCTAAAAAGGTTTTCCAGTTGCTAATAATCTTTTTACACTGTAACTATTTGGAGTGACATTTTCATTTAGTCTTGCCCAAGAGAGATTTTTTAAAGTTTTAAGCAAAACACTTCAGGCATTTTCAGGAATGAACTGAGCGAAAAGCATTTGTGTCATTTTCAGCATGTGTATGTACTTGTGACTGTCCCTGGATGATTTGTCCTTTAAGGGGAAATGGGTCCATCCTCACCTGTGACACACTTAGCTTGCCTCCCCAGGTGGAGAAAATAAGCATTGTCTGTCAAATGGCTAAATTAGTGGTGGAGGGGGTGAAGCCTGTGAAGAGCTGGGAGGGAAACTGAACTCCATTTAGAAAACCCTGTGAGTTGCTACTTTACAGAGAGCAGGGAGGAACTGAAAGGAGTCCAGGAGGTGACTGACACCATGTCTACACTTACAGTTTTGCAGCGCTGGTAGTTACAGCTGTGTAGGGCCAGCGCTGCAGTGTGGCCACATTTGCAGCACTTGCAGCGCTGTTGGGAGTGGTGCATTGTGGGCAGCTATCCCAGCATTCAAGTGGCTGCAACGTGCTTTTCAAAAGAGGGGGGTGGGGTGGAATGTGACAGGGAGCGTGGAGGAGACAGACAGAGTGGATTTTTGGAGTTGACACTGTTCTCAGCTCCCTGCCTTGCAAGTTCTAAGGACTGGAAGACACACAGTGCCTACCTTCAATCATTTTAAAAGTTCTAACTCCCTTCTCCCACTGCTCTCTCATTCACTAAATGCAAATTATGTACTTTTAAATACCCGTCAGACCAGATAAGCAACTGCTCAACGCGGACTTCCCCCTCCCCCTCTGCCATGTGAGAGTGCTGTTTCTCTCTTCAAGCAAACAGCTGTGAACATTCCAAAGTAATTCCCCTGCCTGCCTCCGCTCGCTCAGCAAACAGGAGCTGTGTTTGTTTTTTAAATAAGCCGTTTGGCTGAACTCCGAGCTCTCCCTTTCTTCCGGTTTGTTGTGGACAGGAATTCTGGGATACCTCCTTATACCCCGGAGGTCAATAAAAGCGCTGGTGGGCGTCCACACTTGCTGACCAGCGCTGGATCACCAGCGCTGGAATCCCTACACCCGAGGCTCGACCGAGTGTACAGCCAGCGCTGCAACCAGGGAGTTGCAGCGCTGGCCGTGCTTTGCAAGTGTGGCCACATCCTAAGTTGCAGCGCTGTAACCCCCTCACCAGCGCTGCAACTCTCTAGTGTAGCCATGGCCTGAGAACAGAAGTCAGAGCCTCAGGAAGAAAGGGCTGTGCGCAACTTTAAGTTGAGCACTATAGTATTGTATTGTGCTTATTTTGGACTTCTCTTTTCTGACTTAGCCAGAAGGCCTAGTCACAGCAGAGGGTTACTGCAGCAACTGAACCATGCTGGGAAGCTGGGAGATCCAGACTGAGGAGAAGAGAAAGTGAGGCAGTGGCTAGCCTGAAACCATATTGGAAAGGCAGTATTGCTACAATGACTTCTTTGGGAAACATTCCAGCACCTCATAAGAAGGGAGATAGAAACTTAACATTTGGAAGGGAGAGATTCTGAAGACTAAGAATATACCTTTTGGTGTTGGGTAAAAATCTGACTAGATTTGGCTTAGTTATAAGGTTTCAAAATATTTACTTAATCTTATGTTTTTAATTATATATATTTTTCCTTTCTAATGATTTTCTAACATTGTTAGGGCACCACAAATGTATGTGCATATGTGAAACAATTGGAACTAAGTACAGTCACTTTGTTCACTTGGGATTCTTGATGCCTGTGGTATGGACCAGTGACAAACATAATATAAGATTTATTTGTAATAGGTATTTCATATTCGTAGTAGGCATTTCATGTATTGGAGCTTATAAGTGTTGGACTATATACCATTTTGTGCACATATAATTAGATATGTGGGTACTTAGCCCATTAGAAATGTATTTTAATAAATTTGTCTCTAACCAGGCCTATTATGGAGAGGATCTCTGCTTATTTTTTTGTATTGCTGAGGGTTTTTTTGACTGTTTGGAAATGCAATTTATGGTTTCAATAAAAAGTGCATTAATGGAAGCATTATGCTGCAGTTGACAGACATACATGTATTCAGAAGAATTAATTGTGCATGTGTAACCCATGTGCCTAGGGAGGAAAAGGGAGAGATCCATTGGAGGGAGGTAGGAGTGAGTTGTGACTGGGTCATTGTTGCTAGACAGATTTAGCACTCCACATCCAGAAGCGGGAATTAGGTGTGGTAGTTTTGGGTATGCTCCAATAGGTTCCCTGTTGCTGGGGTCAGACTCCATGAGGGTAGCTGCTTTACTAAGGGCTTGGTGTCCTGTGTGAGTTGGGAGAAGCTGAGCCCAGGAGCAGAAAGCAGGCAATGTCCCTAACTCTGAAGCATTTTGCAGCAGGGTTTTCCTTTAAATCTGTGCACTTGTGACTTAACTGAGTGGTTAGTCAATCAGTTAGCTGACTGGCCAGCAGTGATTTCAGCAGAGGAAGAAAGAATCTGCATGGATTCCAACTGAAGATTCCTACAAGCAAGTGGAAGGAAGATGTTTTAGACTCAGCAAACTATAGATTTGGTGATCAAAGACTCTAACTGAGATTTAGGTGAACTAAACCTAAGCTTTTGGGAACTCTGTTTCTTTTCACTGTGTTTCTGTTCAGATTTTATTTATGTTTCTGTATTACTGTGAAGGTAATATGCGTGGATTATACAATAGTCATGTTATGCAGTGAAAATTAGATTATTTGTTTCTTTAGCATAAGAGTTTATAGAGTTATTTAATTTATTTCTTTAGTTCCTTTTGGGACTTCAATGTGGGGAGGTTGACCCTGTGCAATCCTTGCTGAAAATCCTTAGAGACTGAACTCTGGGTCTCCAGCTACTTTTTTTGGGGGGGTTTAAGCACTGGAGAAGGGCAATGGAGGGAACTCTAGTCCACACAAAGGTTATACATGGGCAGAACTCAAATGTGGTATGTAGTAGCACCGTTTGCATGTATTTAACAGGAAATCAGGTGACGGTCTCTCCCACCACTGTGATTTACTGCAGTTTGTTATAACTGGGGATTCTGGTTTTCAGTTTTAAAGGGAAAGTGCCTCCAAGTTTAATTTTGAAAAATCACTGTTTAAAAAATATACCGAAAGTCCCTATAAATGACTTGCAATAGTGTTCACGCTGTTGGTTGTTAGCCATGCTTGGTGCTGCACCCCATGGTTCATTTCTTAGTCATGCATAGCAGCTGCACTGTAACTGGGCTGTTAGGGGTTTTTTTTGTGCATGGGTATATACAGTAAGGGAAGAGATGTAAACAACAAATGAATCTGTTTGTTTAAAAGGCTTTTATGTTTGTTTCGTTGTTAATATAACACATTTCAACTCAAATGAACACAGCCACAAATTAAACAAACAGATAGGACTTGTGTTATAGGAAATTACAAGATCAAGAAATACACTTGAGCCCCAATCTGTAGATACAGCACAGGTTAGCAACCTCTGGCACGCGGCTCACCAGGGTAAGCACCCTCACGGGCCGGGCTAGTTTGTTTACCTGCTGCAGTGGGAAGCCGCGACCAGCACATCCCTTGCCCGCACCGCTTCCCACCTCCCTCATTGGCCTGGGATGGCGAACTGCAGCCAGTAGGAGCCACGATTGGCTGAACCTGGGATGCGGCAGGTAAACAAACTGGCCTGGCCTGCCAGGGTGCTTACCCTGGTGAGCCATGTGCCAGAGGTTGCCGACCCCTGAGATACAGAGATCTGCCCTTTATCTACCACTGCCTCTTACATCCTGCACCTAGGAGAAGCACCCACATAAACCCTCCTTGACCCCATAGCAAGCGATTTTGTTACATTTCCATGATGAACTCTTGTTGAGTTTTGAGTTACTTCTCATGGCTTTCATCAAATTCTGTGCTGGTTTCCAGTGACTCTGGTTCCTGCAAGAGTTCAGAATCATGTTTGAACTAGATCTAATATAGCGAGACAAAATACAATATGTGTCAGATTTCCCTTTATTCAGTAGTGAATAAATAATGGAAGTACACTTGGTTTATTTCATGTGATTGCAGCATTCATCCTAATTTCTTTTTGGTAAAGATGACAACTCTTGTATACATTAATTACAGGACATCAGTTACAGATGTGAAGCCTGCATATGGGTCTTGTGTTAGCAACCTGTTCAGCAAATTGAGTAGTGAGGATCCAAGAGGCTCCAGATGTTACCAATGCTTGTCAGTGGTCACTGCAGCATGAAATCTCATGTAAGTTTCTGTTCTTGGAAGAACTGAATAAATTATTATTATCCAGACAGGTGTAATGAGTGAATAGAAGGAAAACTCAAGAATTAATTATTTTGAAATATTATTGTAAAGCAACAAGCATTCAAAGTCTGTATTGTGCAAGAGTTAAGGCAGGGGTCTCCAACATGCAGCCTATGGAGTTATTTGCTGCGGCTCTCCAAGCTTCCCGAACCCACTGCCTCCCCAGTGCACTGTGTCCCCGCTCTTCTGCCTACCTCCAGGCACTTCCCGCCACCAAACAGCTTCCCCCCTTCCAGTAGGGAGGGGGGAAGAGTGGGGAGCCATGTGCTCAGGGGAGGAGGCGGGGCAGGGGCGGGGATACGGGGAAGGGGTTGGAATAGGGGCAGAGAGGGGGTGGAGTTGGGGTGAGGACTTTGAGGAAGGGGCTGGAATGGGGACGGGGAAGGGGCGGAGCAGGGGTGGAGCCTCATGGAAAGGGTGGAGTGAGGCTGGGGGCAGAGGGTGGAGGGCTTTTGTTTCTTTATATTAAAAGGTGTCAGTGATGCAGCCGTGGGCCAATATACTAGTCCTCATGTGGCCCTTGTGATGATTTGAGTTTGAGATCCCTGAGATAAGGTCTTTGACTGCTTGAATGTAGACCTACTTTTTGAGTGATCAGCTGTGGTCCCAAGTTCATGAAAGTGGTGACAATGGTTGGTTGTTAAGGAAAAATTACAATATCTTAATATTTTACATTATACATTAAACTAAAACAGTTTATTCGTAAGTCTTCAGTTGTGGCTCCCATGTTCATTTCCAATGGGAGCTGTAGGAACTGATGACAAATCCAAATAGACTGTGGAAGTAGAGAAAGAACTGACAGGGATTTGAAGGAGATTTTAGATTCAAATAGTCCCCTTATGTGAGCAAGAGTCAAAGTAGCTGTAACCCAATAACGCAAGATTTGTAGATGCGAGGATTCTGTGAGGCAAGTGGGAAAGAACTATGTGAGAAGTTGTTGTGACCTTGTGTTAGATAAGTATGGAATGTAGACTATAGTCTAAATTGTGGAGGAAAATAAAGATATCAGGATGACATGTGTAGATAAAATCCAGCTGTCGCCCATTATTGTATGTAACAAAAGGTATAAATGCCTGCTGTAATTGTTTACTTGGAGAGAGACCTGTTTTGCTCTCTCCCTCCATGCAATTGCTAGAGATAATAAAGTATCTGACTTGCTGCACCCAGCCTGAGAGTGAGAACTCTGTTTTTCTCTGACAAGACCAGCTAAGGTTCAGATTTATAAATACAGTGAGAATTCTGAGTACACTGAGCACCAGATTGTGCAGCCCTTGCTCACAATGTTTAGCACTTGTATGAGTAGTCAGTGTTCTTGTTAAGCATTTGAATATTATGGACTATTTAAAAAAAAAAAAAAAGTTGGATGCATGCATTTCCTCAGTTGAGTATAATTTTCATCTGGTGTGATATGATGGATGAAAAGCAATAATTTAGAATGGGTTATCAGTGCTTAGCACAGCTGGGTACGTTATTGTTATTGTAAATAGTATCTGTGGAATCAAAGACCCAACAATAAAGTGGATGAATGGAAATATAAAATACTATGACAAACCAATAGAAGCATAGAAATTGTGACTGAAGATTGATGCAGTATCTTTAATACTGCTTGTTATGGTGTTACTGTAGTCAGGTTGATACAGGCAGAATAACTTGGTAGGTGGAAGAGTCAGTAGTTGATATTACACATCCTAAGCTGTATATCGATGGTAAAATATCAGAATATCATGATTGACTGACTGCCCCTTTTTGCGTGCATAATACTCCTATTTGCACCGATGGGAGTTGGAGAACAGAATAAAGACTGTGTGTGGCTCCATGATTGCTTCCTTGTTAGAGCAAATGGATGCCAGATATGCAAAAGTTCAGTTGTCAGACTAGGTATTACAGGGCTAAAATTGTCATGATAACTGCAGCAGGATGCTTCCTAATTTTTAACATCTAGAATTTCTTATTTTCAAAATCCACTATAAACATTTAGCTCTGACAATATCCCTGTGAGCTATCAGTGCTGTTTATTTACAACAATATCCCATTTTACGGCTGGGGAAGTTGAGATACTAAGAGGTTAATGACTTTCCTCAGGTCACAAAATCAGTGGCAAGGCTTTGTTAGAACCTAGGAGTTCTGATTCAGTCTCATGTTTAATTCACTAGCCCATGCTGCTTGCATAAATTCAACATCTGCCCCTTGGCACTTAACTTTGAAAATAATGTTGATGGTTAACAGCAAGTACTTACCTTGCAAATACACTAAGTGCTCTTAGACCCCAATCCAGCCAAGACTTATGTACAGGCTTAACTTGATTTTGTAGGACTATGTATGTTCATGAAGCTAAGTACGTGCATAAATCTTTGCTTGTTCAGGGCCTAAGTGAGGAATAACACTTGATCATCCTTCTTTAAACACCCTTCTTCTTCTTCTTCTTCTTCTTCTTTTCATTTTTTTTTAAGAGCCAGATTCTGCTGCCCTTACTCACATTGAATAGTACTTTAGTCTTTGAGTGGTAACATTGAAATAAAAACCAATAGCTAAAATGAATGTTACTATTATATTTATAGGAAACACCACTAAAATATGTTTTCTGATAAATTACTCAAGATTACTGAATTCAAAAAACAATAAAAGAAAACAGATGTCTGACAACTGTTAGGAAACTGCATTACAGATCTGTATGTGTTGGCAGTAAATTAATTTGTATTTTTACAGCTTTTTTTTTTCTGCTATCATCTTTCCTCCTTTTACAGTTTGATTATAGTTAGATTTTGAAGTAATGAAAGAAGAAATTGAGCATGTTGCTTCTTAGGAATTCATTGTTGCAGGTAACGATAGTCCAATACAGATATAATGTATTGTAGCTTTTACCTCTTGCGACTGATCCGTTTTGACAATGCCAGATATATGGAAAACTGCTGCATGATCAAACTTTTCTTGCATGTGAAATTTTTCAGTAAATTAGTCTGTCCATTACTTGTATATCAGCATGATCTTTGATTTGTTAGCTGCTGGAAATGTGGAAGATTAAGTGTAGCTGATGCAATCATTTTACAGGAGAGGAAGCTGAGACAACTTTTGGATAACTTTACATTTCTGATGTGGGAAGTTTGTTGTACTACCCCAGAAATGTGATGAAAATATATACTACATTGCAGAATTTTGACATTTTACAAAGAAATCATTATAATCTGAAGTGCTTCTATTACAATCATATTACATTACCATCAGTTTTATGTAGATAATCTGTCTACTTTGTTACTATCTAGGAAGTATGCAAAGTCATACTTCCTAAAGTCAAATAAGAATGACTAAATGCTATGCCTAAAATTGCATTTACTCCAATCTTGGGAAGATCTTCCCAAATCTTTAGCAATCAGATGTGTAAGCATTTTCTACACTAAATCTAGAAGGTGACATTGTAAGTGGAGTTCATAGAAAAATGGAACTTCTGACCTATTGAACATTCTGATATTTTGACATATGTTTTCAGCCCAAATCAGTATGAAGAGTATTGAAACTTTTTCACAGAATGTTCCAAAAAGTTCTGATTCTAAAATGTTGAGTCAATTTTAATCTTTCCATGTGCCACAGTGTTTCAAGGGAGTTGTAGTCCAGCTAGTGACTACCCATACAAGAGAATAGGGGCATAAGTGGCCCAGAATTACAACTCCCATGAGGCATCATGGCAGCTCAGGAAAATGCAGAGATAATGTCTATTCAAATTGAGCTGAAACGTTCTGTTTAGATTTTCTTGATGGAAAATTCCTCTGAAACCGGTCTTTTCCATCTGGAGATTTAAATTTTGACATTACCCAATTTTCTGATGAGAAAATAGTTTCCTTCAGAATTATTTAACCTGTCCTACTTTTAATCGTGTATGTTGGTATGAGAGCATATAATTCTGTGTGGCATTCTTTCAAAGTTAGTTACCAAAAACTGAGAGCTTGAAATTGAACAAATTTAAATTAAGCAAAGCAGAATGTTGATTACGTTTGGTGACATCGCTGAATAGATTGCTCTCTGTACTTTAATCTGTCAGCAAACTTCTTGTCTACCTCTTGCCATATACTGAAGATTCTATGATTTAAGATATTGGGAAGCTGGTGATTTGGTATTTCTCCAACCTCTGAGGACAATCACATATAAATTCTTTTGGTTGGTTCTGTGACTGTATGAAGAGGGCCAAGTGCATGTGAAATGCAGAAATATAGGGCCACATTCTGTCCCCATAAGTCATGCTGAAAAAAATGCTATGTATACACAGAACAAGGTATTTACTCAGTGAGTATAAGGATGGTAGAATCCATCCTATTGTCACTAGTTGCCATGTAATTGTCTTTTGGTATGAAAAGCCACATACTTCTGTTAATCACAGGTACAGCATTTATTTCTTATTTCTGCTAAATGAAATGAGCAACCGTTTCACAGATTAACTCCTGTGTTGTTAAACATATAATACATGAATGTATATTTTAAGGTGAAATCAACTTGCTTGCTTATTAATTCCCAGCCCTTGTTCAAGCTTTGTTAGAACACCACCACCATGCATCTGCAAAGTTCTCAATGAGGATCCAACTTATTGATGTTGGTAGGCTTTTGCTTTTATAACATTTAGATTGTGGAAGGATAGCTTGGTTCCCCTTATATTGAGCTGTTACGATATTTCATATGGGTCACAATTTTGCCCTAACAGCACAAGTATTTATTCTTTGAATGTTGGTATTTTCCAAACTGCCTGTCAGTAAATATTTGGGAGGATACAGTATATTATACATTTTTTGAGGCTATGAGAATACTGCAGGATCCATTTTGTGAAAGCATTTGGAAGAGAATAAAGCCCAGCAGACCTGACTGGATGTTTGAATTCAACAAAATGAACTGCATCACACCAACTGCCTCTCCAGAGTTATGACTACCAACAAGCAGCCCCAGTATTTGCCCTTCTTACCTCAGATATTTTCAGGGTCCCGAGGCTTGTCTGGAACATCAGGGGTTGGATGGGTGGCTGGTCTGTTTCCCAGATGAGTGCATTATCTTATTCCATATTTACCAAACATTCATGAGAATGGGGTTGTGTTCTCAAAGGACTCTAGGCTCAGTTTCAATAGGTTTGTGAGTCAATGCAGATATTTTGTATGGTTCTAGTGTGTGTGTCTATATGTGTGTACATGTGTATATATGTATGCTTCAGTTTTCTGATCTTATAATCATCATCATGGGGAATCCCTCGAAGTAGAGGATGATTGACAATCCATGAAACACAATTTCAAATTATCGGTGGGTCATCTGATGGCTGATAAGGCCTATTTTGGAGGTGCAGACTGCCACGTTGTAGACATGTATTTCCACACAAAGCAGGTGAACCTGGGATATTGGCTTAGGCCATGGTGAGTGCTTTCTGTTGCTTCTGTTTTTCCATTACACCATGAATTCCCGCTGAAGACCCGTACATGCCGCCCCAATAGCGGACGGAGTGCCACCCCTTTGTATTGGCCCCCCCAAGCACCTGCTTCCTTAGCTGGTGTCTGGAGCCAGCCCTGCCTGGTGCACTGCAGTGTCAGTGGGTGCATGGTGCAGGCTGTGGCCCTTTAAAACTGAGCTGCTCCTCCAGAACCCAGCGTGCAGGCAGGAGCTTGGGCTCTGACTCCAGCAGGTTATACTCCAGGCCAGGTTTCAGTAGCAGCTCAGGAAGTTTCTTTCCCAGGCTCTGAGCTTGCAAGCTTGTCCCCCTCCCAGCCAAGCTTGCACCACCTCCTACTGTAAATGTCTGCCCCATGCTGTGGTGAGTAGGGGGTGGAGGTGGGGATAGGCAGCCCAGATGTGCCTACCTTTAAGATGCAATACAGACACAGTACAGTATTGTATTTGCTGGTTTCTTTGGTGTTTTTGCGTGTGTGTCTCTGCTGCTGCCTGATAGTTTAGTTTACTTCTGGTCCCCCAGGGTGTCTGGTGTTCATATCTTTGCAGTTCTACTGTACTGAAATGCTTGCTCATAAAAGCAAGCAGTCTGGGCAATAAAATGGAAGAACTGGAACTACTGATGCAGGAGGTCAAACCAGATATTATTGGGATTACAGAAACAAGGTTAATAGCACTCATGACTGGAAGACATGTATTGAAGGTGTGTGGTGTTTGGGAGAGAGATGATGGGGTAACATTGTACATCAACAAAGCAGTGAATTATAAAGAAATACAAAGCACTAGTAAGGACAAAATTGAATCTGTTTGGGTTAAAATCACTTTGGGGAAGGATTGTAAAAGATGTTCTGTTAAGATAGTAGTATGAGGGACTTGCTATAGACCCCAGGGTCAGACTTGGATATGGGTAGTGGTCTAATGTTATTAAAGAGAGAAATACTTTTGGGAATTGTCATAATGGAAACCTTTAATTTCTTGGATACAGAATGGAAAATAAATGCTACTAATACTGGTGGGGCCCAGCTGTTCCTGGATGTGATAGTTGATAGTTTTGCTGCTTCAAATTATTTCTGAATCAACAAGAGATGATGCAATTTTAGACTTTGATTTAGTAAGTAGTGAGGCCATCACAAACGAGCTTTGGTGGGGGGCGGAGGGAAGGGGCTATAATGGTCTGATTAGTTTGAGGTGGAAATCCAGACCTGTGAGAGATTGTCACCACTTGCCCTGCAACTTCTGGTGCCTTACAATGTTTTGATGCTGTCTTTGCAGCGTGGGATGCTCTCGGTCAGCAAGAAGCATTCAGGTCATACCTGGAGTCTATGTGCTTAGACAACTCTGGTTCAGCAGCTCTGACTCCAGCAGTCTGCCAACAGCCCCAGTCTGGCTTCCACCAGCCTGGATTACAACCAGCAAGATCGCCCCAAATTTGCCCCAACCATGTCCCCTGAAGTGTCCAACCCTCTCCTCGACAGTTTGGAGAAATACTAAGGTTCATTGCGCCTGTAAAGAGACAAAACCATATCACAGCTTAGTAACTTAACTGAGATGAATACATGCTTCCCCTTTAAACACAGCACTGAGTTAGTTAATAGTAAAATTAAACAAATGTATTAACAATAGGACATAGGTTAAGTGATGCAAAATAAAAAGAATAAAGTCAGAAATGATTATAAGCAAATAAAAGTGAAAACAAGCATCTAAATGTCTAAAACTTAATTTAGCAAGGTACAGGCTTTGTTCAAGATGGTTTCTCTCACCAGTCATTCTTTCCAGCCATGGCTGACTTTCCCTCAGCCTGGACCTTCCACAGTAGTATAAAATGCTGGCTTCCCTTGTCTTCCTAGGTGAAATCTTTGCCTATATTTAGCTTCCAGCGACTTCAACCCTCCTTTAGTTGAAGGACCCATCTTTCTCAGCTTGCAAGGGCTCTGTTCCATTATGTCTGTCTAGTGATAGATACCTAAAATGGCTCTCTGCTTCTCCTTGTATCTCCCATAGTTCCTTGTTATAAGAAGCAAAATTACCTCATGCTGTTCTTCCCCTCCTGTGGGCCTTCCATCCCCCTGCTGATATCTGAACAAATGGGGCTTCTATTGTTTTTGTCAAACCTTAATTTCATAGGAGACAGGTAGATAGGTGTGATGTTTCCTCCTGTCTGGGTAGGAACTTTTCCTCCCTTTGTTCAGCCACACACTTTAGGCATAATATCAGTGAGTATCCATAATTCCTCCTGTAGTGTTAATACAGATATTTTACAATGATATTAATCACCGTGTGCTACAGGCATTCATAGAAGACCTTACATGATATGTTAATACAGTAGTTTGTTTCAATTTTAATTTGATGCCAGGTAAGCAAAGCTATCATTGTGCCTTCATTGTGTTTGCCTGATGACTAAGGTGATCCCCCAACCTCCTTGTGAGCATTGATGATTCTGGTTACTGCACATGTAAGTTGCAATTCCATCTTCTCTGGTTCAACCCTGCTTCACTTGTATTTAAGACCTGGGGAGAGCTGATGACTAGCTCCCCTCTCACCTGCCTGGTTTAAACACATTCCAGTTGTAATTCCAGCATACATCCATAACTCTTAACACACATGTACATACGTCACACAAGAATATTAATAATCAGTGAGTTATTGATACTCTACAAGGCATATTTTGTACAAAGATTATTATAATAGTGTGTAAGGTGTGAATACAGGGATTCTGTGTGTCACAGGGAAAATGAGACACAAGCCCACCTAGTTTAGGCTTGATCAGTTAGAATTATTGTCACTTATGGTTTCTGAACATATTAGTAACAGAAAAGATTGACTAGGTAAATGGACCCAAGTTACTGCATTCCAGGGCACTGGGAAGTCCTTCCACTATCCATGATGGTTGTCATCTTTTCTGATCTGGTCCTTCAGTCCTATTCTTCATTTTCTGGTCTATGTTTCCCTACTTTGGCCTTGTTCTGTTAGATCTCTTATACATTTCTAGATTACAAATTACCTAATCACTATGCAATTGGCTTTTAGCACGTCACACATTTGGGTTTTATATAACCGGTACATTGCTCATGGGCAAACTTCAGTTTGTACAATTTCTGTCCTGTTTAGGTAATCTCTATGTCACCCTGCCCTGGGTTTTCCCAGTGAAAGGCTTCTTTGTTGCAGGTCTGTGCGTTTTTACCTCCAAAACTTCCAGCACAACATGTTACCTTTCTTCTGTCAACAATAACATCACTTTAAGCTGATCACAAGTTCTGTGTATAAAAGAAACCTGGCAAAACCATATTTATAGCAGTAAGGCCTTGTCCTTAGTTGTACCTTGTTTAAACTCATTTAGTATCCAAATTATAAATGAGTAAAGTATAGTTATCAATTTTTAATCTTGCCATTTAGAAAATTTGTAATTCAGTAATTCATTTGTATTTCAGGATTACATTTAGTATGTGTATATCATTCTCATCCTTAATTAAAAAAGGGGCAGGGGCTTATGGAAAACACTATAACCCTTTTCCGTCAATGTTATCTTCTTTCAACGTGTGTTTTCAAAAGCCTTTTTTGTTTGGGAATCATTACTGCCCCCCCCAAAACAAACACAAAACCAAAAAACCTTTAAAATTTTCCCGGGTTGTATTAATTTTAGGGCTTTACTATTTAGTTGCTTTTAATGGTACGCCAATAAGATGGTCATAGTAAATAACCTTGGATCAAGTGATCATGAGTTAACTGAATTTAAATTAAATGAAGGGATAATCAAAACCAGGAAATCAACTGTTTTTTTATTTTAAAAAGGGCAGACTTTGTGAAATTAAGGGAATTGGTTAAAGAAGTGAGCTGGACTGAAGAGCTCAAGGACTTAAATGTGGAGGAGGCTTGAAATTTATTCAGATCAATTATACAAAAATTGTCTAAAATTTGCATCCCAAGAATGGTGAAATAACTTGTAGGGAAAGTCTCCAGGCCTAGGTGGATGAATAACACTTCAAAAAGATTATTAGGAGTAAGCAGCAAGCTGGTAGGGATTGGAAAAAGGGACTGATTGGGAAAGAAAGCTATATTGTGAAGGTTAGAATATGTAGGAATCAAGTGAAAATTTCTAAAAGTCAAGCCGAATTAGCTCTTGCCAAGGAAATTAAAATGCATAAGAGAATGTTTAGATATATAACGAGAAAGAAAATAAGGAAGGAGGCAGTTGTGCTACTATGCAGTATGAATAGGAAAGAGATTAAAGATAATCTAGGCATGACCCTTACGCTAAATGCATGCTTTGCCTCAGTTTTTAGTATGCATGATAATATGGCACATATGCACAAAGGCAGTATGACTTATGAAAATGAATGTCTAGAAGTAGAAATTACCACGTGTGAGCAGCAAGGAAAACTTAACATCTTAATATACTCACATTGGGGACACCAGATAATTTCCATTCCAGAATACTAAAAACACTATCACATGAGATTGCTAGTCCAGTAGCAAGGCTTTTTAATAAGTCTAACTATTCAGAGGTGGTACCGTATGACTGGAGAATAGCTAACATCATACCTATATTTAAGAAAGAAGGGAAAAATGATTTGGGCAATAACAGACCTGTTAATCTTATCTCAGTAGTATGCAAGTTTTTTAGAGCAAATTATGAAGGAAAGAGTAATGATATTCCGAGAGGTAAATGGTAAATGGGATATAATACAACATGGGTTTACCAATCGTAGATCATGCCTAACTCACCTGATTTTCTTCTTTGAGGAAAAAAAATCACAGAGTTAAGATGAGGGGAGTGCAATTGATCTAATATACATGCATTTGAATAAATCATTTGACACTGTACCGTATGGGAAATTATCAGTTAAATTAGAGAAGATGGGGATTAGCACACACATTGTAAGATGGATAAGGAATTGGCTAATGGGGAGAAGGCAGGCAATGGGTTGTGTTGAAAGATGAACCATAGACTGGAGGGAGATTATTAGTGGTGTTCCTCAAGAATTGGTCTTGGGAACCATCTTATTCAATATTTTTAATGACCTTGGCAAAAAAGTTAGTTTGCTAATGAAATTTGCTGATGACACAAAGTGGGGAGGCATTGTCAATACAGAGGAGGATTGGAATATTCTAGAGATATATCTGGATAACCTTGAAGACTGGAGTTACAGAAATGGAATGAACTTCAGTAGTACAAAGTATGAAGTGTTGCACTTAGGGTTTAATAATAATAATAATTTCTGCAGCAAATAGGGGACTCATCAGTTGCATATAACAGAGCAAGAGAGAGACCTGAGTAGTGGGTTGATCACAGGATGACTATAAGCCACCATGTGTGATGTGGCTGTAGAATTGCATGTGTCTTTTTTAGTATGTATTAGCTGAAGCATTTCCATTAGAGATAGAAGTATTAATATCTTTGTACAAGGCTTTGGTAAGACCTCATTGGAATACCATATACAGTTCTGCTCACCCATGTTCAAGAAAGAGTAATTTAAACTGGAGCAGGTTCAGAGAAGAGCTACTAGGATGATCAAGGGAATGGAGGTCCTATTTTATGTGAGGAGACTGGAAGAGCTTGGCAGAAAAGAAGATTGAGAGGTGATATTATTTCTCTCCATAAATAGAGTAGGGGGTTGTCATGGTATATTTCCCCACTCTGAACCTTAGCGTCCAAAAGATGGGTACCAGCATGAATTCCTCTAAGCTCAATTACCAGCTTAGAAACCTGTAGCGCTGCCACCAACTAGGAATTCCAGTGCCTAGTACACTCTGGTCCCCCCAAAACCTTGCCCGGGGACCCCCAAGACCCAGACCCTCTGGATCTTAACACAAGGAAAGTAACCCTTTCCCTCACCGTTGCCTCTCCCAGGCTTCCCCTCCCTGGGTTACCCTGGAAGATCACTGTGATTCAAACTCCTTGAATCTTAAAACAGAGAGGACAATGCCCCTTCCCCACTCCTTCTCAATCCCCCTCCCAGACTCTCCCTGAGAGAGACAGTAATCCTAACACAGAGAGAAAATTAACCTCTCTCTTCCCCTTCCCTCCTTTCTCCCCACCAATTCCCTGGTGGATCCAGACGCAGTCCCCTGGGGTCTCACCAGAATAAAAAACAATCAGGTTCTTAAACAAGAAAAGCTTTTAATTAAAGAAAGAAAAAACAGTACAAATTATCTTCGTAAATTTAAGATGGAATAGTACAGGGTCTTTCAGCTATAGACACTGGGAATACCCTCCCAGCCTAAGTATACAAGAACAAAGTAAAATCCTTTCAGCAAAATACCAATTTGAACTCCTTCCAGCCAAATACACATTTGCAAATAAGAAAACAAACATAAGCCTAACTCGCCTTATCTACCTAGTACTCACTATTCTGGACATATAAGAGCCTGTATCGGAGAGATTGGAGAGAAACCTGGTTGCACGTCTGGTCCCTCTCAGAACCCAGAGTGAACAACAACCAAAAACTAACAGCACGCAAACAAACTTCCTTCCCTCAAGATTTGAAAGTATCCTGTCCCCTGATTGGTCCTCTGGTTAGGTGACAAAAGAGACATGGAGTACTTCTGTCCTATTAACCCTTAACTATCTGTTTATGACAGGGGTAAATACTAGAGAGAGCGAAGAGCTATTTCACCTAAAGGACAATATTGGCACAGGATCAAATGAATATAAACTGGCCATGAGCAATTGGGCTGGAAATTGAAAGAAGGTTTCTAACTATCAGAGGGATGAGATTCTGGAACAGCCTTCCAAAGGAGTTGTGGAGGCAAACAATTTAATTTAAAAAGAGAGCTATGCAAATTTATGACTGTAATTGTCTGAGGAGGTTGCATATGATGGTGGGGACAGGGCTCAAAAGCCCTGGGGCTCACTTCTGGCTTATGTCTCATGTTCCTAAAAGCTCATATTTCAGGATTTCAACCAATCATTGGAAGAGGTCAGGAAAGGATTCGCGCACCCCCCCCACCATGCCCCCATGTGTTCTAGGAGAGTTTTAGCTTCTTCCTCTGAAGCATCAGGGATGGCCATGGCTAGAGATCGTGCTCTGAGGTGGCAATGAGCATTCTTTCTCTCTCAGGTACATGGCTGGCTAGTTCTTGCTCACATGCCCAGGGTCTAACTAATCACCATATGCGGGGTTGGGAAGGAATTTTCCCCCAGATCAGTTTGACAGAGACCTTTTTTTTTTTTTTTTTTCCCCCCTTCCCCCTCCTTCTGTGGTTTGTGGGTGCAGGACATTTGCCAGAATTATCTGGGTGTATCTCATTTAATCCCTTTCCTACCATTGTGGGGGCTTCAATCATAGGTGCACCACATTCCCTTCTGTTTGCAGTCTGTGGCACACAATAGACCAGTCCCCTTTGGGTTTCATTTATTCTAGTCTCATTTCCATCATTGGATTTACTGTGCAGATACTGGGTGGTGGTGTTTGCCTGTATTGGCAGGAGGCCAGAGTAGATGATCTAGTGGTCCCTTTTGGCCTTACATTCTATGAGTATGACTCATAGGGAGAAGAATTCACTCAGACTAATCATCCATGATAGAGTAAAACAATACCAGGCAAATAAGCACTTTTTCTGAACATCTAGGCTAAGCGCTCAGATGGTAGTAGGTCTCTCTCAATTTGGTCTTGGGAGGCATGAGATGGTGATGCAGTGGAATCTTTATAAGCTTTTCACTCACCAGCTCCCAGCTTGGCTCAGGGCAGTATTTGTATATCACAAATCTAAATTAGTGTTTATCTGTTTTAAATTGTTTCTTGGTCTTAAGCAAGTTTTTTCATTATCCCATTTCGGGTAGAATAACAAAGCTAAAATATTCAGTCTCCCTGTGCAGGTCTGGTCACAGACTAATTACCTCCTTTTAATATATATACATAAAAAAGCAGCAAAGAGTCCTGTGGCACCTTATAGACTAACAGACGTGTTGGAGCATGAGCTTTCGTGGGTGAATACCCACTTCATCGGATGCAACACCCACGAAAGCTCATGCTCCAATACGTCTCTTAGACTATAAGGTGCCACAGGACTCTTTGCTGCTTTTACAGATCCAGACTAACACGGCTACCCCTCTGATACTTAATATATATGGTGACCTGCAAATAGAGAAATAAAGCCAAACTCTGAGTATCTTTGTGGAGGGTTTTTTTTTTTTTTTTGCAAAACCTAGGAACTTTTCTTGCTTGTTCCTTATAACTACCAGTCTTGGTGCCTTTTCCCACACTGGGCTATGGGCCTTGCTGCTTATTCAGCCATGTCTCTCCATGTCTTTATGATCCTTGCTATAATACCTTTTTTGATAAACAGTATACAAAGACTTCAGATTTCCTGTGTGACTTTGGCCAAGTCACTTAATTTCTCTGTATTTCAGATTCCCATTTGTAAAATTGGGATAACAACACTTTCCTACTGTAGGGAGAAGGGAAAATAATATGTTGGGGGCAAGATATTACAGCGATGAGGATCACCTAAATACCTAGATTGAATTTTTTTTTTGCAGTTTTATTATGGTATTTTAAGGAAATATTTATCTACTTTTATTGTTACCTTTTTTTTATTATAAAGTAACAAAATAATGGTAGCAAGTAACCGTATTTACAACTGTAGGATCTTCTTTAGGGATGGTTTGGAAAGCAGCTTGTTATGCTCTGAACTTCTCTTTCAACTCCCCTGGTATCTCCATGTCTTCACTCCAGTCCAAGCACCATCTGTTACTGCTTACATGGTTCATCACAGAAATGTAAACTGAAATCCCTCCTCATTGGCACAGAAAGAATGCAGCAAAGAAACAACATGTTATTTCTCTAGTGGTGGAGACACTTCAGTTACCAAGGCATCACTGAAGAAACACATTGCAAAGTGACAGCAGTGACCTGAAAAGATCTAGCACAGACTCAGTGCTTTTCTAATCTTAGCTCTGGTTGTTTAGTAGTAGATATAGCACTATGTTGCTTACCCTAACCCACTGATATCACCTCATTTCTGAAAACTGGGGAGAATACTTCTTAAAGGCTAATAACAGTGTAATGTCCACAAAGACATGTTTTGCTAAAGTTCAGGCCTGATCTGCTCCCACCATTCCAATCAAGACCTCTCCGTCTTCCACCATTAGACTGGGGTTGCTCTCTTCATACCAGTGAGGTTTCTGCTACTCCTACACCTTCATCTTTTAAAAAGAGTTTGAAAAAAAATCCCATTGCTTTTTTACTGCCCAAGAATGTTTGCTACTCAGGAGACACCATGGGCAAGATGTGGAGAAACTGGAGAGGGTCCAGAGAAGAGCAACGAGAATGATTAAAGGTCTTGAGAACATGACCTATGGAGGAAGGCTGAAGGAATTGGGTTTGTTTAGTTTGGAAAAGAGAAGACTGAGAGGGGAACATGATAGCAGTTTTCAGGTATCTAAAAGGGTGTCATCAGGAAGAGGGAGAAAACTTGTTCACCTTAGCCTCCAATGATAGAACAAGAAGCAATGGGATTAAACTGCAGCAAGGGAGATTTAGGTTTGGACATTAGGAAAAAGTTCCTAACTGTCAGGGTAGTTAAACACTGGAATAGATTGCCTAGGGAAGTTGTGGAATCTCCATCTCTGGAGATATTTAAGAGTAGGTTAGATAAATGTCTATTAGGGATGGTCTAGACAGTATTTGGTCCTGCCATGAGGGCAGGGGACTGGACTCGATGACCTCTCGAGGTCCCTTCCAGTCTTAGAGTCTATGAGTCTATGAGACTTCCTATGACTTTAAGAGAGGTTCTTTCAGTATTTCTGGCCCATGGAAAGGTAACACAAATAGGAATATCTCTGTTATAACATCTAGTGAAGTAAGGACAGAGATGTTGTTCATCTTACAAATACATTTTTCAGTTCATTATCTGAAACTGTTAATAACTTGCCTTTATACTCCTCATGGAGCTCAACTGTAGCAGGGACTAGAGAAAGATCAACATGGTATGAATGTAAAAACACTGTGATTACAACCAGGTAAGTATCCACCTTTGTAAAACTGTCCCTTCTGAATTGCACCAGGGACAGAATAATAATAACGGATGTATGTGAAGGTGGCTTGTTGAAAGGGGCAACTTAGGGAAGCTTAAAGGGTGCTCTAAATTACTTTGGCTAGTAAAAGAGCTGGTCAGGAAGTTTCTGTTGGAATGATTTTTCCATGTGAAAATGTTGATTTTGCTGAAAATTTTCACTTTTTTCCAGTGGGAAGATTGAAGTGAAATGCCACCAGCTGTTTTGTGCAGTTGGAGTGCTACAAATGGGTGGAATGATGGGCTAGAATGAGGAACAGTGATCCAGAATGTGGTTCACAGAGCAAATACTGATATGTCTCTCTCTCTCAAATGTTGGACATAATGTCTTTGTAGCATATCTTATGACAAAGCAGATCTTTTATGAACTGAAAGATCTGAACATTTAAAGAAGATTTATATATGCTACATATTTACACAAGAATACCAGTTTTGACACTATAAGCATTCAAAAATCCTGAGTCAGGCCCCCCAGACCATGAGATTTGAAAAAAATGCTACGTTAGTTTCTGTTTGTTTTTTTTTTCTTTCTTATTTTTGAGCCCTTCGGGTTTGTATTTTTCAAGCTCAGTCATGAGGGTTAGATACTAACTTTTATTTTTAAATGAAAGCTGAGATTCTCACATAAACATATGACTCCAAGAGGTGGGACTTTAAGAAAAACACCAAATATTGAGAGTTGGCAACAGTAGAATGCTTGGAGTGCGGGCCAGTCTTCATCGGGATTCTCCCATTTATTGGCCTGATCTCTACAGGCTACAGTCAAGGAACTACATTGTCTACCGCAACTACTGAAGGCAGCCACCTTTTTCAGCCTCAAGGGTGCAAGACACAAGCCTCAGGATAAATAATCTCCATTATGGAGGATTACCTAGAGGTGCCAAAAAAGCCTCCCATTTTTTTTTCATACTCTAAAACTGTTTAGGTTTTATTTGAATGAAAGATTTGAAACCACTGGAATTTGATGTGAACTAAGAATTTAATTATCTCAATTAATACACTTTTTAAAAAAAAAATTGCCTTTCTCCAGTGGAAATGCTTAAAGACATCACCACTGCAGACTTCCAGTGGTAGTTTTGGTTGGTTGAGCTTTTGGACTATCTTCTGTCTTACATGAGGAATTTTACATTGATAAACAGGGCCAACTCTTCCTATTTTATTTATATCTTAATATGAAATCAGCAGCATAACTAGATAATTTGAAATTTAATACAACTTTCCTTCTGAATTAACTCAGATCATAATGACAACTCTGACCCAGGAAATGAACTAGAGAAAGAAAAAGTGTAAACTGTATGAAGCCAGCATATGTAGCAATTTTCTTGTCATGGGTACTCTCAAAAATTGCATATTGCTTAAGGAAAATTCATCAGCCTCGTGTAACGGATAATAAAGAGCTTTATCATAAGTACATAAATTAAGTTAGGATCTCAGTAAGTACAGAAGTTAAGTAATTCGTCTGGAAAACTCAATCTGCATTAGTAAGTTTACCAGAATGAGGGCATGTATTATATTCCAAAATAATCAAATTGTCTTTAATAAATAATAGAAGCTTGACTGTAGAGAGAGATGATAGACTTTGATTGTTTGGGCTGTAATAAAGATAAATGCAAGACCTTATGTATTTAAAATAAACATTTTTACTCTTTAAAGCAACGCACATTATGTACAATGTATGCAGTGTCAGACTGATAGATTGCAAGAGAGAGAGAACCAGTGTCAGTTTGCATTAACTCAGTAGCATTACTCAAAACTGTCATTACCAGTGTAAATGTGGTAAGTATCCTGGCCCTCTGCCTACTTCTTTTAGATACACGAATACAATTCACATTAAAGTCAATGGGCCAAATTCTTCTCTTAAACACACTTGCTCAATCCCTTTCATCTCAATAGAGTTGCATGAATGTGAGTGATGGCAAAATTTGGTCTTCTGATTTGTTTGATACAGTGACTTCCTTACGTTTTACAGACCAGATCAGACAGGCTAACACACTGATTAGATCTGTGATCATTAGATATAGGTCTCATCTTAAATTTTTAATCAATTAAGAAAGAAAAATAATTTAACTTATTTCTCAATTTTTTTATGCAAAAACATTTATTCAGTATTGCAATTATTTCCGGAACAGGCACTAAATAAAGCTACCAATTTAAAATATTGAACAAAGTATAGATTTGTGGGCACATTGTAGATTATGAAAAGAAATGTTTGTGTCTCCGTCAGTATTCCATCAAAATTCTGACTGTCCTTTTGGGTTTCATTATAATAAATAAAAACATTACCATTAAATATGTTGTTTACTAGACTAGTAAACTACAAAGTAATGATAGTTAGAACCACGGTAAGGATGGAAATAAGATCACATGCATATCCAGAAATACTACTAATAGTAATTAATTAGAACAGTGGTCTCCAAAGTGGGGTGCGCACTTTTTACTTTGGCAGTTTGGGCGGGAGTCTGAGCAGCCTTTTTTTTTTTTTTTTTCATTTTTTTTTTTTTGCTTCGGTGCGGTAGAGAGTGCGTGCTCAACAAATTTTTACTGACAAGGGTACATGATCAAAAAAGTTTGGAGACCACTGGATTAGAATATGGAAAAGAGTGGACTTCAGAACATTGATTATTATGTTATAAGATTATAAAACTCCATAGTTGACATTTCTTCTGTCAGATTATGCCGATAACATGTTAGGTCCTTTGTTTAATATATTCCCATATATATTGTTTAATTTTATTCCCAATGTATAGTATTTCTTAACTAGCATGTTTTTAATCTGTAGAATGAAGTTGAGGTGACCAGATAGCAAGTGTGAAAAATCGAGGTGGGGTGGGAGGTAATAAGTGCCCATATAAGAAAAAGCCCCAACTATTGGGACTGTCCCTATAAAATCGGGTCATCTGATCACCCTAAATGAAGTGAACAAATAAGGGGAGGAAGAATGATTTTGTGGTGGTTATGTCACAAACTTTTGAGCTAGGATTCCTGGATTCTGTTTCTGGCTCTGCCACAGACTTCCGGTGTGACCTTACAGAAGTCACTAAGGATAAAATTTTCACAAGCATCTAAAAATGCATATAGGGGTCTAGTGTGATTATTATTTATTTATTTATTTTTAGTCCTTAGGTGCCTAACTCCCAAGTGGGTATCTGCATTTTTAGGTGCTTAAATATTTTTAAAGATCTGGCCATGGGAGCCCTAAATTCCATTAACTTTCACTGAGACTTTGGCTGTTAGAGCCAAGATCCTGAAAGGTATTTAGATACCTAACACATTGATTTTAATGGGAGTTAGGTAGCTGAGTATCTTGGAGGATCTGAGCCCTAAGTCACTTTTGAAAATGGCACATAGGCTACTAAATTATTTAGGTGATTTTTACAATGTTACCTTTAATCTCTAAGGGGTATAATGAAATTGAAGCAATTAGTAACCAGGGGTCAAGAGGGATGGTGGTGGGTGGGCCGGGGATAGTATCCCAAATACACTTTGGAGAAACATACATCTATTATGGTATCAGCTGTGAAACTCTTAACTTTAACATTGCGATATTAACGCTTAACATTGCAATGTATTTTCCAGTCTATTGCTGCATAGTTTCCAGAACATCATCATCTTAACACATCTTTTACTGTGATCTTACATTTTACTAGTACAGGATTATCTCTTGGTAATCATGCCAATCTGTTTCAGGCCTGTGATCGTCTGTGGCCAAGCTATATATCTTACAGACCTAGAAGCCTGTAGGCCTTGAATTACAGCCTTATCTTACTTATATATTTATATAAAATACTCATCACTGTTACATACTCATTAGTCCCATACCCCTGCAGTTTGAGCTACCTATATTTTCCCACTTAACCCTACAACTCAAATCTAAACTAATACCTATACATTCATTACATGATTATAAATATTTAGCTACAGATTGTGTTGTATCTTTCTTTGCTAGATTGAAGAGCTCATTGTCAAATCTTTGTTCCTCATGTCGGTACTTACAGACTGCAATCAAGTCACCCCCTTAACCTTCTCTTTGTTAAGCTAAATAGACTTAAGGAGCTCAGTCTATCACTATAAGGCAGTTCCATCCTTTAACCATTCTTGTGGCTTTTCTCTGAACCCACTCCAATTCATCAAATTCTGTACTCCTGGGGGAATTCTGCACCAAAAAATTAAAAGTTCTGTGCACAATATTTCAAAATTCTGCAAATTTTATTTGTCAAAATAACAATACATAATGATGCCAGTTTTAATTATTTTGGTAATTTTATTTCAAAATATCCATCAACAAGTATGTTTGTAAAAATACAGACAAACAAAATCCTCTCCTTCCCCAGTTCCTGCTTCTCTGCCCCCTCTCCCTCCACCAAGCCCAGCTGGGGGGCATCACACACTCACATACCCTTTCTTTCAGAGCCTAGCCACAGCCGTGCCCCCCCAACCAATACACCCTACTCCTGGGAGAATTCTACGCCACTGCGCAGGCATAGAATTTATGTCCCCCATAGATTTCTTTGCTTGCCTGCAGAAAAATGACTTTCTGATGAGGAAGCAAAGGGAAGCCACAAGACTGGTTATACGACTCTCAACCTGTGGCCCGTGGACTGTTTGTGGCCCATTTAGCACCCAGCTACAGTCCCATGTGACATCCTCAGGGCCATACAGGCAGTATATAGTCTGGATGTAGCCCACAAAGTGTTGGTTGGGCTGCAGGTTGAGAACCACAATACCCTCCACAACCCCCTATGCTCAGCATCCTCCGCCCAGTGACGCCTCCACGGAGACATGGCCAGCAGCGGAGAGCTGGGCCTGGGGCAGGGAGCCGGGACCTTGTTTGTGGGGACTCTGCCCCCTGCCGTGCAGGGCCGTGTGGCAGCCGGCTGCCCAGACCCCACCGCAAGGGGACCCTGTACCCTGCTGCAGGGGGTTAGGGGGAAGCCACAACCCTGACCTCAGACCTCGCCTTGGGACTGGGATCCTGTTGTGTGGGGCTGGGGCGGCAGCCAACTGGCCAGACTCCGAGTCCTGCTGCGTGGGGCTGGGCGTCTGCCTGGAGCCCGTCCTGTGGCAGGGCAGTCGGGAGCCTGGAGCCCCATGGCCTTTAGCGCACAGCTGAGCTGAGCTGCAGTTGTTTGCTAATTGGGCCACATGCAGCTTGCAGGCCATGGATTGAGAACCACTATTCTAAGGAGTGACAAGGGATTAATGCCTCGACTATTAAGGATGTGGCTGAGGTAATGGGGTTGTGGGAGTGTTATCAAGTGCACTCGACCTAGATAATTGCTAAAAACAAACTTATTTTAAAAAAATATTGGGTCCTCCTAAACGACTGAAACACAATCTTTTCTCCTTCCTGCTTTCTATAGTGGCCCTCGTCCTCTGATAAAGTACTCTGATAAAGTGGGAGAACACTTTATTTTCATTAGAAATCTTTAAATCACTTTGGGAGCTTAGCACCTCTGTGACTATCTGCTGCATGCCAGTTCCTTATCTAAGCCCCTGTTGAGGGCCGTAAGGTCACCTTGACATTAAGCTGTTCCTGTGCTCAGCTGCTGCCCCTGCCTAGCATCTGCTGCTATTCCCAGACTGTCCTTCACCTCTCTTCTGCAAACTTCACCCCAGAGGCTTGTGCATGCGGTATGCACAGGCTTGTGAGCTAAGCCTTACACTACAGCGATACAGACACCTGAAGACCACCTGAGATTTACATCTGTTCAGAATGCTGCCAGCGCTTTTCATCAGTCTTCAACCTTGAATGAGACCCATTAATTATATCTGTGCATTTCAGCTGAAGGCAGACTTGCTGTGCATTTCCTATATTCTCCAAATGATCAGAGAACTACACACACTACAGCCAATTTATTGTAGTTTCACTTTTCTATTGTTCTGTTGTTGAGTCACAAGTAAGTAACATAAAGGCAATTACTGAAAACCCTACATGTTGCTGCACAGCACTAGATTTGCTTTAATGAGCCTTCATTTTATGATTTGGTAGAAACTTGTTTTGCTCTAATGGCTTATCAGTGGTTTGGTGTCTGTTAATTGTTTTGTTTGTATTCCATAAGGGAGGTATTTCTTTGTTTATCTAATATGTTAATTAAGCTACTCTACAGTGTTATTCAAGCATATCGCTGTTGGCTTTGAACAATAGAACCAAATCACCAGCTGTAGGACAAAAATCAAAAACATGTTTTGGAGGAAACTGTGAACAAAGCTGATGCAAATGTAATACAGTGTACGTTCATGGTGAATATACAGCTCTGTACTTATACCAGAAAAAGAATGGCATCCTGGACTAAAGATCGTCTGGAGGAATGAGCACACGTTTGAAAACAGGAGTGTCATGGTTGTAAGGGATAGGAGCACCTCTGTTCCCTTTCTCTGAGTGTACCTCCCTCAGATGTTAGGCCTCGTGCCTTTACCTAGCCCTGAATAGAATCACATGATCCTCCCACTCCTCAGATGGGGTATTGTAGCCCAGGGTCCGACTATCAACCATGCTTACCCAGCAGGTCTGACTGGGTTGGCACCTCAGTTCTTCCAGAATAGAATGACCTGACAGCCTTCTTAAAACCAAATTATTGTTTAATCTGGGCAGTAGAACAGAGTATAACGTGAGAGAGAGAATTATAAAACAATCAACAGTCTAGATCCTTGTCCATTTTACTTAATGTCCTCTTGCCATTCTAGGATGGCGACCCAGGAAGGTTTAGCTTCTTCAGATAACCCGAGCAGGTGCCTGTTGCAGTGTAACTGGCTCCTATACAACTTGTATCCCCTCCACCCTTAGAAAGATTGTTTTCCACTTTTTATCCAGCTAGAATTCTTTGCTCTTTCTGTTCCTGGGATTTTTGATCTTGCTAGTCAAAAAACAGTTTGATAAGCTCAACAGGAGAGTAGCCAGTCTCCTTAGGGCCAATGGCTCTTCCATTGTCCTGTAATGACCCTCCAGCCTTTACTGGCGGGTATCTTATCCAGAATCATTGTTACATCTTCCTGTTTGTTTACTGGATTAAACCAACAGAGCTGTTGGCATAGTCATAAAGTAAACATCCCAATAACCAAGTCAACATACTGTATTCGTGAATTATTACAGAGCAGCTCTGTGTTTATCACAAGGAGATTGAGTAATAATCTTAGTTCTGCCACTGACTCACTGTGTAGCCTCAGACAATTCACTTTGGACCAGATTTACAAGCAGAGCGGATGTGGAATTTTCAATGCAATTTTTTTTGTCAGAAATGTCTATTTGTTGAAACCAAAACTTTTTAGAGAAAGGCATTGGTTTTGATTAAACTTGCATTGGAAAGGTTTCTCAGGATGCAGATGGATTTTTTTGAGATGAGAAATGGGGGAGAGCCACCCCAGAATACCCAATAATTCAGTGGGTAAGGTACCCAAGCAGGAGCGCTGCCAGCTTTTTTTCTGCCCTAGGTAGTAGAAGGTCCCGCCCCCAAAATGCCACCCCCGACAGAGGCAGCAGAAGGTCCTGCCCTCAAAATACCGACGACGACCGGGACAGCTGAAGATCTGGCCGCCGCAGTTGCCGCCCCCCAAATGTTAGTGCCCTAAGCGATGGCCTAGGTCATCTAGTGGGTTGCGCCGGCCCTGCACCCAAGAAGAAGAGAGGAGACCTAGATTGAAGTCTCTTCTCCAAATCAGGCAGAGAAGAGACTTGAATCTGGGTCTCTAATATCTTTTGTGGGTTACATAACCACTAAGCTATTGGCTATTCTAGGGTGGGGGTCACTTGCTTATCTTTTGTGACAATTTTGAAAAGCCTTTTTTTCTCTCTGTTACAGATAGAACCCAAGTGTTGAACCCTTGATATTTTTTACAAAATGGATTTTTTTTTCTGGACAGCCCTAGTATTTAGGCACCTAAAGAAAAACACAGTGGGATTTTTCAGAAGTTCCTAGGTAGGTTAGGCATCTAACTCCAATTGACTTCAATTGAAATTGGGCACCTAATTTACAGGCACTTATGAGAATCCTTCTACTTCCTTATCTGTGTCTTTAGGCACCACAGTACCTTTGAAAATCTGGCCCATTTCCTCAGCTGTGAAATAGGCCAATTAGTGCCATAAATAAGATTTACTCACTCACCTCAGAGGGCTGTTGTGGAGCTTAACTGGGTAATGTCTGTACCATGCTTGGAATGAATACAGAGCTGTACAAATATGAAGAATCACCAGGACCATAGCAACAAAGAACGTGGCCCCCTCAGAACATACGTCCGGGGCCCCTTACAATGCAGAAACGATAAAAAACTAAACAACTAAATTAATAACATTTATCCGCCTACCGCCATTATGAACGCAAATACATATTCTTTGAATGGGTCCAACTAAAATTCGAAACTGACTGACAGACAACTGATGTAGCCAATAGCATTATGATGTATCATAATGACTTCACGGTTTTGTCAGTAAAACCGACATGGATTGTGCAATAGTGTCAATAAATGTCACTTACCTAGTTATACCCTACATTTTGTTTTGCTACTTTTAGGGGCCCCCTTCCTTGCAGGGCCCCATCCGGTCGGAGGGTACGGAGGGCACTCGCTACGCCTCAGAGAATCACTACAATTATCTTAATTTGAAACTCCTCATCACATTTTTTCTGCATTAGTTTCTTGTTCTTCCATTTTTCTGCAGTTTTTTTTTTTAAATAATGGACCCGTGTCTGGAGTTGGGCAGTCAGTTTACCTTTGTGTGACTCTGTATGCAAAGGTGAAAACTGGAATTATATGGATGATGTATACTGTATCTCTGACTTGACTTAATCATCAAGAATGTTTGTGGTTCATTATGTGTTTTTACAGATGAGGATTTTTCTGAACAAGACAGGATTATTTTTTTTAAAAAAGGCTTATCAGACCTACACCGTCTTTCAGCATATGGTATTCTTTCCTTGCATGACTCAACCCCATCGCAGATAACAGCAGTGCAGGTGAATGATGTGCTGGCTGTGGCTTCCCGCCTCCCACGTTGGCCTAGGACGGCGAACTGTGGCCAGTGGGAGCCGTGATCGGCCAAACTTGCCAACACGGCAAATAAACAAACTGGCCCAACCCGCCAGGGTGCTTATTCTGGTGAGCCGCGTGCCAGAGGTTGCGGACCCCTGACATAGAGGCAGCTTTCTCTACTCCAGAACCAAGTGACACATGGATGTTAATTCTTAGTAACCCATTGAAAGGTTTTGCAATTTTAAAACATAAGCTCCTGTTTTTGAGAAAAAATAAAATTTTGTGCATCCAGAAAATGAAAAGGAAGACAACCAAAATCAAGGCAGTTTCTGCACATTTAATATCAGTTAGAAACATTATCTTTCCCTTTATTCTGTTTACACACAGTCGATTAAATATGAAAAGATAAGATTCTACTCTGTTATCTATAACAGTGCAGTGACTGTATGTGGCATATCCTAGGCTGTTATATTTTGGTGCTACTTGTAGCTGCATCTGTGAACTAGAGTTGTCAAGCAATTAAAAAAATTAATCATTATGAATCGTGCTGTTAATAGGATACCATTTATTTATTTGAATGCAAAGACTAAGACAGTGCAGAAACTCCTTCTTGAGGCACTCTTTGCTAACGGCTGTGCCCTCATGGCTTACACTGAAAATGATTTTCAGCACATTGTCAACAAGTTTGCTGAGGCCTCGCAACTTTTCGGACTAACTACCAGCCTCGAAAAGACAGAAGTTCTCCATCAACCTGCACCTGGATCAAATGCTTCTGTCCTGAATATCTCCATTGACGGCACTCAGCTGAAAGTAGGGGAGAACTTTAAATACCTGGGGGTAGTTCATATGCAGTGATGGATCACTGGATAATGAGATCAACACACAAATATCCAAAGCAAGCCAGGCACTTGGCTGTCTGCATATCAAAGATTTAAATCACCACAACATCTGGATGTCAACAAAACTGCTTGTGTACAGAGCTGTTGTTCTTTCATCTCTTTTGTAAGGGTGCGAAACATGGACACTATATAGGCATCACATCAGGCAGCTCGAAGCATTCCACATGCGCTGCCTCCGCAACATCATGAAGATCCACTAGCAAGAAAAAGTGCCCAATCTTGAGGTCTTAGAGAGCCCAGATGACAAGCATCGAAATGATGATCATGAAGTCACAGCTACGTTGGACCAGTCATATCAGCCGCATGGATGCCAACAGAATCCCCCATCAGCTTCTGTATGGTGAGCTCTCCCAGGGCATCCAGCATATTGGTCATCCATGGAAACATTACAAGGACACCATCAATGCCAATCTGCAGTACAGCAGTATCAAACCCAGGGACCTTGAGGATGCTGCCAGCAACAGAACACAGTGGCATGCAACAATCAGAAATACCTGCATCACCTTTGAGGAAGACCGCTGCCGGTGTCTACAAGAGGCAGGCGAACGACGTCACAGAGCATCAGCAGTGCACAATCCACTGACCGCAAACTTCCCATGCACCATCTGCAGCAAAATGTGCACCTCTAGAATTGTACAGTCATCAGAGGGCACACCATGAGACCAACAATAGATGATCTGCACAGATTTGTCATCATCAGATCGATGGACTACCAAAACCATTTATTTAAACACTTTTGGATATTTAATACATTTTCAAATATATCTATTTCAGTTACAACACAGAATACAAAGTGTACAGTGCTCACTTTATATTATTTTGTATTAAATATTTGCACTGCAAAAATGATAAAAAAAATTGCATTTTTCAATTCACCTCAATTCAATTCACTGTAGTGCTTTATAGTGAAAGTGCAACTTACAAATGTAGATTGTTTTTGAGTGAAGTTATGCTTAAAAAAAAAAAAGAAAAATTTTAGGTCCTACAAGCCCACTCAGTCCTACTTCTTGTTCAGCCACTCGCTAAGAAAAACAAGTTTGTTTAAATTTAAGGGTGATAATGCTGCCCACTTCTTATTTACAGTGTCACCTGAAAGTGAGAACAGGAGTTCGCATGGCACGTTTGTAGCTGGCATTGCAAGATATTTACGTGCCAGATATGCTAAACATTCGTATGCCCCTTCATGCTTTGGTCACCATTCAAGAGGTTATGCTTCCATGCAGATGATGTTTGTGATGGGTTTGGTCACAGAGACCCCCCCCATGGGACCGTCACCTGATGTGCCAATATTACCTCTGAGCCCATTTTCCCTGCCAGCTTGAGTCTTCCAGCACCTTGTCTTATTGAGCGGGACACGCTAGCCTGCTGCAACAGAGACCCAGGGTCTGGGCCGTGCCCCCAAAGCTGCAGACTCTAACCAAAAACAGCTCAGAAGGCAACCTGCCTCCAGCACCCAGACATCCATCTTCCAATGGGATCCAAACCCCAAATAAATCAGTTTTACTCTGTATAAAGCTTATACAGGGTAAATTCTATCACTGTTATAGAGGGCAGATCATTTATGAGAGATATATGCACTGCTGTTTGCTCCCCCAGGTATTAATCACTTATTCCGGGTTAATAAAATCACTTGTTTTATAAAGTATAAAAAGTAGGATTTAAGTGGTTTCAAGTTATAACAGAAAGAACAAAGTAAGTCACCAAGCAAAATAAAACAAAACGTAGAAGACTAAGCCTAATAATTTAAGAAACTGATTACAAGTAATATCTCACCTTCAAAGATGTTTCAGTAAGCTTCTTTCACAGACTAGACTCCTTCCTAGTCTGGGCCCAATCCTTTCCCCTAGTACAGTCTTTGTTAGATCCAGCAGATATCTCAGGTGCTCTCCGGCTCCCAACTGTGGTCCGGGGGGTTCTGCATTTTAATTTAATTTTAAATGAAGCTTCTTAAACATTTTATAAACCTTCTTTACTTTACATACACCAATAGCTTAGTTATATATTATAGACTTATAGAAAGAGACCTTCTAAAAACATTAAAATACATTACTGGCACATGAAACATTAAATCATAGTGAATAAATGAAGACTCGGCACCCCACTCCTGAAAGGTTGCTGACCCCTGCACTAGGGGGACCTCTACAAATATATATCTCTCCTTGTCCCAGCCGGTTCCCAACAACCACCTCTACACCATTGCACCAGATGTGTGATCAGTAATAGCGGTTGAACCTAGGACTTACAGATTTTTAAAGCATGAGCTACTCCTGCCTGCACTAAGAGATGCTGCTCTGTTTACTGAGATTGTAGGAGGTCCAGCCACCACTATAGAGGAACAGAGCACCACACTGATGGGTTACATAATCCCCCTCATCCCAAACTTCACAGATCATTCCCTGTTCATATCTGTGTATGTTTCACTCCTTGTAATGTGACAACCCTGGGTGGGCTGTCATCTACAAGGATTGAATTGTGGTTCTTAAAGAATAAGCCTTTAAACCTCCTTTGTGGCATGATTGATTCCCTATGGAGTTACACCCCTTATACTCATATCACCAGGTTTAAATGTTGTGCAGTTTTGTACAGACCCTCTGCACCTGGGTGAATTACATCCTTTAACCATTAATTTGACTTACATGGGAAATTTCTAGCCAAGATGAAGACTTGACTGGCAGATTGATGAATTGTCTCAGTTCTGCCAGTGCTGGTGCTTGTTTGCTTTTGTTTGGAAGAGGGTGGGGGAAATCTATGATCCCAAACAAACCTTTTGAATCAGATAAAATTAAACACCAAGCATTTCCCAATTAAGGTATTTGGAGGAGAATTTGAAAAATTTCTTTTTACATTTTAAAATTTGGATTTTCTAATTGCTGAGCATTATAGTTAAATTACATTTTCTGCAATCCCAAACCGCTAGATGAGATAAAGCAGCAAGAAAATAATAACAACACATTGAATTGACACTGTAACTGGCCTAGATTGCAGGGATGAAAAAGAACAAAATTATTGTTTCTCAATGTTTCTCTTAATCTTTTGTGAAGTTTGTTTATATGACCTTTAGCCACTTTTACCTGATGATATATAGTGTAGTTTTCTTGGGCAGAGACCAGGCCAGTTAATCTTGCTGTCAGAGGGGTATTGTAGCAGATCATGGGGAGCTGGATATAGAAACCAGTGAATCTACAGATGAGACATCATGCTCTGCAACAAGGAGGCTTATTAATTTTGCCCATGCTGCTACTTCAGAATTTGCCATCTGGCTTTGTAAAGAGTGAAATTAATTTACATGTTGACCAACAATACTTATCAGCAATTTCCATTACAATAAACACCTGTTATCATTTAAAGTCATTTTACTGGAGAACTAGGCAGGGAACAGAGCTGTATGTTGTTGCCGCTAAGGATGCATGCAAAATATATTAGCCACTTACATGGTTCAGATATTGTTTAAGTGATCTATTGAATTTCCCGACAAGCTTATGTATGAAATAATAGTATTTAGGAGGAGAACTATTGAGCATCTTAATTATCTTAAATGTTTCTGAGGACTGTATTGAAAATTACACTGTCCTGTAAATTCTTATGTCAAGGGGTGTGTGTGTGTGTGTGTGTGTGTGTGTGTGTGTGTGTGTGTGTGTGTGTGTGTGTGTGTGTGTGTGTACATGCGCTCACAAACACACGCGAGCACATGTTCCAGGGTCTTTTCCTGTTGCATATCTCTTACAGGCCTTTTGCTCATTACACCTGTAAGATTCTGCATAGGTGGCTATATCCTTACTACTGCCAGCTGGAAGAGGGGAAAGAAAAAGTTGGAATGTATTGTTATGACAAGAATCACCATGTGGCGCTGTTACTGTCTCAGACAGTTCTTTTATTTAGCATGTGAGCAAGGTGTTATTCTTTGAAGAAATGCTGTATTGTTATTAGTATTGTAGTGTATTATTCCTTGGAGAGAATGCAGTATTCTTTGCAGACAGCAGAGAGTCTGTTCTCTGCTTTATTATCTATACGTGGAAGTAATTCTGAGGACAGCATAGCTTCCTAGGACCTGGGCGTTGGTGTGCAGCCTGAGATTTCTGGAAGAGGGGCTTGCCTGTGTTCTCTTCATCACTACTTCTGTTCTAGGGCTGGAATATGTGTGTAAAAAAGCAAGTTACACTTAGAATGTACTAAGATTCTGCATCACTGATTTCTCCTCAATTGGGAAGCTGATATGCATGACCTCAGGCATCTGCTACTTCTCAGCCAGGGAGTGGTACTAATGTCAAAAATGTGACCTTTCGGTCAAAAGAAGGGGTGAGACAAAGTGGGTGAGGTAATATCTTTCATTGGGCCAACTTCTGTTGGTGAAATAGACAAGCCTGCAAGCTCCACAGAGCACAGGTCCTGTAGAAGAGCTCAGCCAAGAACAAAAGCTTGTTTCTTTCACCAACAGACATTGGTCCAACAAAAGATATTACATCATTATTGTCTCTCTCATATCCTGGGACAAACATGACTACAACAACATGGCAAAAAACAAATGAAGGGGGTAGCAATTTTTGGAAGGACAGGTATGCCATCATTTATTTTCCAGTTAGAGAACTGCTTCTGTTGCCTTATTGTATTTCTCATTGACTTTTTGTATTTACTTTTACCTCTTATGTAGTCCCTGTTTCTTTACCTATCTTTCATTTTCATATTTTTCATCCCAGAGATTCCCTGAATCTGAGGGAGTCTATGAGCAATTTCTTATGAATATTCGTTAGTCCACAAGTTCAGTTTTGATTGGGTTATGTAGGTCACATGGTATATTTCTGTTTGCTGACTGGATAAGCATAATAATTACAATCAAGAGTGGAATATGAATACTCACTTTTATTAAATTCAAAATTTCCATTTTACAAATATTCTCTGGTCATTATGTAATACTTGTGTGAATATTCCTGCTGTTAAGCTCAGTCACTAAAATATTTGCAGAAAGTGAACACAAAAGGGGCCTGGGCAGAGTTAAAGTGTGTTTCCCATTTTTATTCAAGTACATATTTTCAGAATCTTTTTTTTTAAAGTATCCATCCAGCCCCACTAATAGAAAAGTTATTCTGAAATATTCAGCTACCTTTCCATTCCTATGAACATCTCTGACTCAAGTGGGGAGATTTCCCAAGGCATGAATGTCACTTAGGCTCCCAACTGCCATTTGTGCCTTTGGAAGTCTCCCCTTAGGTCTCTAGATTTTTGATCTGCTCTTATTAATGCTAATAGATGGGACGCTATTTGTAGTGAATGCTGCTCTTAGAAATGGATATTAAAGATTCTAAAATGTCTTATATCAGTGTAAAATGAATTGACATATCGTCTAGTTCAATTTTGTGGGAAAGCTTCTTCTGAGACTTCAGTACAGGAAAAATAATTAAGGTGACTTGTCAAACGACAACATGCTGTTCATCAAGAAAATGTGGTTCTTTTGCGTGATAGCCCGTATGGATTTCCCTTCTTGGTGTGCATGCACCCCATGTGCACAAGGCTGGATTCTTTTGACACTTTGTCTGTTGGGGCTGCCTTGAATATCCTTGTGTCTCTCCCCACCACCACCACCTGAGGACATAAAAGGCAGAGTGAGCCCAGCCATCCCTCAGCTCCTTTTTACTGCTTATGACAGTTAGACTAAAGTTTTACAGCATTCACCTGGTTCTTTGCACACTGTGCTAGTGCCAGTGTTAGTTAGTAGTAGTGTCGTTAATTAGTTCATTAGTTAGTTGTGTTAGTCTTTTGCTTATTGGGAAAATGACAATTTTTTTAGTCAGATATTTAGTTTATAGGCTAGACCTGCCCACCACTACCATAGGAGTGCTGGCAATATGGGGTTAAAACCTGCTTCTTGTGAAAATCTTCAGTGTTCTTTAACCAATGGCACTCCTGGTGCCTCTTTTGTCTAGGTGAGGGATGTATTCTTGAGTGATTTTTCCATATGTCATTCCTCTGCAAGCGGATTCAAAAAGGTAGAGAGCCTTGGTCTTCCAAGGGCTTGAAGGGCTAGCAATAGCCAATTAAAGCCCAGCAGGCTCAGATGAAAGGAGCTTGAAGGCATTACCAGGCATAGGTGATAACTTTTGGTTTTGCTGGCGGGTGCCCCACCCTGGCTTTGCCCCCTCCCCTAATTCCCCAACTCTACTCTGCCCCCAAGGCCACACTCCCACTCCACCTCTCTCTGCTCCCACTCCACCTCTCTCTGCTCCCCTCCCTATCTAGGGCCCACCTCCACCCACTCAATCAAAGCAGCATGGGAGGTTCCCCCTCCTCCCGGGGCTGCTAGTGCTGCTTTTGGCTGCAGGAGCTGGCAGGGGGGGTTCTAAGGCACACAGGCACTCTGCTGCCCAGCCTGAGGGAGCGTTTGGGAACCACATTAAAGACTACCTCTGTGTGCAAAGGGGAGGGGGCAGACAGAACGATACAGAAAGCTCTTCAGCTCCCAACTGTGGAGGAGCAGCAGCAGCCTGCACAATGGGGAATTTATATTTCTCACAGCCCAGAGGGAGGGAGGAGCTGCTGAGCCAGCTCCTCGGGGACAGCCCTATCAGCCAAAGCAACTTCTTGTTCAGCTCACAGCTAAGGGCTTTGAGTTCCTCCGGTGACAGCTCAGAGCAGCAGTTCATTTTCGTGTTTGCACTCCACTGTGATAGGAAATTCAGGCAGGAGCAGAAGCTCCCTCTGCCCTCCCTAAATGAGGCCCTGCTTCCTCTGCCTTGGAAAGGGACCACTTTTACTTGCAGTGAGAGCTAGGTTGGGAACTGCAGTCACACGATGAGAGACAGCTTATATTGGCTCCCTGCCAAACAGCTGATAGGTAGCTGTGCTACAGCTGATTGGCTGGAAATAGCTAATCCAGTGGCTGCCAAAGAGTTGGTGGGGCCCCGCCTGCCCAAGATCTGATTTGCAGCTGCCACAGCTGATTATCCCAGTTTTCCAGGGGTGCTCCCACAGAGTCAGCACCTATGTTAGCCAGAGGTCTGAGGCCTGAGCTAAAGTAGTAGTCAGAGCTTTACTGATATAAAGCAAAGACAAGCTGTGAGCAAGAGGCAGCACCTGCTCACAGAATCTAGCAAGAACAGGACTGATATTGCAGAAATATCCTAAGAAGTGCTAGGCACAGAGTACTCATGCAAACACATCCTGATATCAAGGATGATACAAAAACAATCTCCAAGGATAACAGGAACACACTGAACCCTCCTAAAGGATAAGGTCAGGATGACAGTATGTAATAAAGATGTTCCGATCAAACCAATATGTACAAGGGATGGGTGTTAACTAGCCATGTCAGGGGGCAGTAACTTACTATGTTAGAGGGCCAATACTAACTTGTTTGTATCGGGGTATAAAGGTGTATCTCAGATGGAGTGTCTTTGTCTGGCCTAGAGAGGAGCAGAAAGTCCCACCATTCACTGAGCTGGTCCATTGTTATGGGCATACATGTATTAGTGACCAGTAGAGTCTGCGGGATTCTAGTACCATGCTTCATCAACAGTAAACCTGGACTGGTGCCTTCGTTCCTTAATGGATCTTGTGGTCATTGGGTGGTTCACTTGAGGTCTGCTGTACTGGCTGTCTGCGCAGGACTGGGGCAGCACACAGGGAGAACGCAGAGACAACACACACACACACACACACACACACACACACACACACACACACACACACACACACACACACACACACACACACACACACACACACACACACACACACACACACACACACACACACACACACACATCTAACCACACCAGATCAGCTGCTGACTGGGACCAGAAGAGTGAAGAAGGGGGCTCCTCTCTGACCTGGAGACAGAGGAGGACCTGGAGTTGCTGGCCCTGACATAGGGCTGGAGATAAAAGGTAGGAAGAGGCCCAGGGAAATAGCAGCCTGGGATTGAAGTGAGCAGTAGGTGGCTGCTGTGTATAGAGTCCCTGAGCTGGAACACGCAGTATTGGGCAGGCCTGGGTTCCCTTACTGGTCACAGATAAAGCAGTGCAAACCACAAAAGGGGACAGGGCTTATTTGGGAGGGCTGAATTTCAAGGGCCCAGAGCTGGGGTTGAAGATCCTAGCAAGGGGAAAAGACTCTAACTGGTTGCTGAACTCTTTCATTCCCTGGAAGGGGTTCATTTTGATTTTGTGTCTGGGCTGGAGCGCCAAGCCACTGAAGACCCAGTAAGGTCTGGCGGCAACTTTCATGGGGTGGCAGGAGGGAGAAAATGACTGGGATATCCCCCCTCACTCAGAGGTGCTCCAGAGGCGAGGGCCCAGTTACAAACATAAAAGGGTCAGAAATGCAGTAGAAGATCATTAGTTCACATTTTTTGTGTGCAGATTTTGCCTGGTTCCAAGACTCTACAAGATATAATGACCCTAGGCCAGTGGTCCCCAACGCGGTGCCCAAGGGCACCACGGCACCCACGGGGGCATCTTAATATGTCCACATCCTGGCACCCGAGAGAGCACCCACCGAAATGCCGCCGAATTTCAGCAGCATTTCAGCGGGGACGCCTCTCAATGACGACGCTTGTTGCCGACAAGTCATGTCATCGAGAGGCGTGCCCCCGAATTTCAGCGGGGATGTCTCTCAACAATCTCCACGGATAACAGGAACACACTGACCCCTCCTAAAGGATAAGGTCAGGATGACAGTATGTAATAAAGATGTTTTGCTCAAACCAATATGTACAAGGGATGGATGATAACTAGCCATGTCAGGGGGCAGTAACTTACTATGTTAGAGGGCCAATACTAACTTGTTTGTATCGGGGTATAAAGGTGTATCTCAGATGGAGTGTCTTGTCGACAGCAAGCAGCGTCATCGAGGGGAGTCACGGCCGAAATGCCGCTACGGCATTTCGGCGGGTGCTCCACCGCCGCAGTGGTCCTTTGGCTGGCGCCCGCCAGCCAAAAAGGTTGGGGACCACTGCCCTAGGCACACAGTGGAGAGCACAGTAAATATTATGTCTTGCTACATATATAGGAAAACAGACCATTCCCTTTATCAGTGCTTTGTCATATGCAGGGGGTCCCGCTGTGAACCTCTGGGCCAGTCACAGCTGTTGAATTATGGTTGCCTGTGACTGGGGTGCACTGTGGCATAATGGCTTCCTTCCTTTTCCTTCCTATTGCACTCTTACAAGGGGAGCTGTAATTTTACTCTTTGATTGGGTCATTCAGTGTCCTAAAGTTTTAAACGCAAGTTATGCAGCAAAAATTTCCTACTTGTTTGGGCAGTAATAAATATTTATATTTCATGTCTTGCTTCATTTTTTTTTGCTTGTCCAGGACTAGATATTGTTGGACAATATCTTTCCTAGATAGTTTGTGTTTGTATTTTAGGGTGGGATTTTTAAAGGCAGCCAAGTGACTTAGGTGCAAAAGTTCCAGTCATTTTTTTTCAATGGGTCATGTGTCTCTGAGTGACTTAGGACTTTTTAAAATTCCACCTGTAATCTTTATGGGAATCATACATGTTAAAACTTAATTTAAAATTTTATTTCTCCAATTGTCATTGAGTCTATACTCAGATCTGGAGCTAAGCTTCCCCCAAAATGGAAGAGTTCAGAACCTGACCTTTGATTTGACCTGCTATGGAGGAGTGACTTGTAAGTTTGTTCTCCAAGGTTCTGGAGGTTTCAGACCCAGGGTTTTGCTTTGGGCATGGACATCTTTTGTTATTTCTAAGCATTTGTTAATTACCTTTTTGGTGTTAGTTTGGTGGACATTTTGTCAATGATTGTGGTGGTTTTATTTACAGCAACCTAACCAATGGAGAAAAGCTACCATTGGAATTTAGAAACTCCTTCTCAATACCCTGGGAAATTTTTGCTGTGTAACTTAGCCAAACCAGCCACAAAGTGCTACAGAAATTCTGCAAGTCACTGGGGCATAGCAGGAACTCTAGAAAATACATTTAACTGACAATGTGCAAAAATGTTTAGTAGAAAATGTCCTGAACTTCAGCTTTGCAAGTGCGCTAGTTCATAGGTATGGTAATAAATATTAATTTTACTTTGACATTTGAAGGAAGACATTTGAATGCTAGGTATGTGCAGTGTGGAAAGATTAAAAATTATTGTGGTTGCATGAAATTTGTAGCTAGCATGATTAGATCCCTCCTAAAAATGTGCCAGGCAGTAAGTAATCTTTTAAAATGGTTTGTGCAGCAGAAAGAATTAAAATTCACTTGAGTGCTTCATGTTTTTTTAAAACAATCAAGTTAATTTAGAAATGACTCATATAACAGTCACTCTGTTTTAAACATGTAGCTGATAATGATCTGAGTTAAAACTTTTGCTTAAAAAGGAATTTGTCCAGCAACCATAGAGAAATTATTGTACACGAAGATGAGAATTTATTTGTGGGGTGGGAGGGAAGGATTGTAATGGAACAGAATTTTTCATCACTAGATTACCATTTTGAATCCAGTACACATCAATAGGACTGAAAGTTGGTTCTAGCTGGTGGTTGTTCACTGGATCAAGTGAAATTTGCTGGAGGTCTCTTTAATGATCTTGGGGTTTATTAAACAACAAACCAGTCAGAGCTTCTGTGTTGAATTGCTGCGCACAGCTATGCTGTGATCTCAACCCCAGCTTTCAGGGCATATCTCTAAATTTCTATATTCACAATACTGTCCCTTTTGAGGGAGCATCTCTAAATTATAATCTTCTAGAAACATATCTCTACATCTTCTGTCTTTAAAAAAATGGCTGTAATATACATATAGAAAAACAGTTAGCTATCTGATAACACATGCATTACATTCTCAACCCATCTAGTAGATTTCCATAAACCCCATGTGTCAACTACCTAAGGAGGAGAGATTACCACCACATCACTGTGAGGTGAGACTCTACCACTCACTTCCTTCAAATACCCCTTACCAAGTCTTGAGTCTTTCAGGATGTTTAATCCCCCCTCTCTGATCTTCTCAGTATCAGCCTTTCATTAGAGTCTAAATTGTTTTCTTGTTCCTTGAGAGTTTCTCCTTTCTCTGTTGATGATAAATGATCAGTTTGGAAATGCCAGAGTCCACCTCTACTGTCAATGTTTTGGAACTTTCTGGGATTACTCTTAGATCCCTTTCATTACAGTGAAATGTGTCCCCCTGGTCTGTCTGGACTACCTAAGACCTTGGATACAGCTCTTCTTTAATGGTACCCCTTTGACACCAAGTATTAGAGGTGTGAGTGCTCAGGCACACTCTATCACTTGGGTTAAGAAATGGGTGATCACGATATGCAAATAGCACCTTTCTACATGGATGGACAGCTGGAGGGACCTGCTTGTTTATCTGGATTGTATTCACTCTGCAAGCAACCTAATCCTTGAAACAGATCAAGATATTCCCTCCAAAAGTGCCCCATAGCCAGGTTCAGTATAATCTTGTAGTGAGAGCACCCATTTTTCACAGGCTGCCAGGCCTAAAACTAGTGTCACTTCCTTTGTCACTGCAATGATGAGGAGCCTGTAAATGGTACTTTTACGATTGTTGCTAGTAATGGACCTCCTCGTCACTGGTATATTTGTTCCAGAATAATCAGTTACTTTTATTTTTGTTGGTTCCAGTTTTCGTCTTATTTTCAGGGTCTCATAATCTTGTTCAGACAGAATATTAACCTGAGCTTCTGTGTTCAATTTCAGTGGAATAATTGTTCCATTCGCTGTCATAGGCAGTATCCAGTCCCTCTCATCAGGCTCGTTGATCCCAGTGCATCTATGAAAAACTCCTCAAAAAGGTTGACTTCAGCTGAATGCACTTGACTCTTCTACATTTTGGATCTGCAGCATTTTGCAAAATGATTATTTTCCCCGCAGTTATGACAGAATTTCCCAAAAGCAACACACTCTTTGGGGCCGTGCTGTGATCCACACCTTCCACATGGCTGTCTGTACCCAGTCTCCCTCCTAGCAGTGGTTTTCATAGCGAGTGGTTCCACTCTTTGATTTGACCTATTCTGGCTGTATTCTTTTATACTTAGTACATGGATAAGCCCTTCTGGTGAATTTAGCTCTTTGGCTTGTGCTTTCACAGTTTCTGCTGCCCTGCATATCTGGAGAGCTTTTTCTAAAGTGAAGTCTCATTCACCGAGCAGTCTCTCTCTTAACACATTGTCTTTAATGACACAAATGATTCTATTTCTGACCAGAGACTCTGTCAGCTCACCAAAGTCACAGGTTTTACCGAGTTTCCTTAATTCTGTGACATATTGCTCAATAGTGTCATCAGTTTTTTGCATGGATGTAAAAAAATTCTCTCTCAAGGTTTCTTTCCTTTTTGGCATGCAGTCTTCCTCAAATTTCATCAGCATTTTACTTATCTTCATGCTTTCATCTTTTTCAAACGTAAAGTTGTAACAAATATCCAATGCTTCCTCCCCAATAATATGCAAAAAGATTGATGATTTCACTTTATTATTTTTCTCCTCTGCCTCTGTGACTGCTAAACACAATTCAAATCTCTGTCTGAATTCTTTCCAGTTCTCTGTAACATTGCTTGACAATTGCAGAGTGGATGATGAGTGCAATACATCCATTTTTGACTCCTCCCCCCACCTCCTTAGCATCTGCTGCTCCATGTCCTTCCCTTGCCCCAGCTTTCAGTTTCAAAAACAGGAGGTAACTTCGAAAAGACTGTATTCTCCTTCTCATTCAGCACTTCTGACACCAAGTAATGATCTTGGGGTTCATTAAACAACAAACCAGGGAATGACACAGGAATAAAATGTTTAATAACACAAACTAGAGAAAACTTCTGTGGTGAACTGCTGCACACAGCTACACTGTGTTCTCATCCCCAACTTCCAGGACACATCTCTTAATTCCTATATTCATAAAACTGTCCCTTATGAGGGAGTGTCTCTAAATTACAATCTCCCACAAACGTATCTCTACAGCCTCCATTCCATTGTTAATGAAAGGGTGTCCACATAATGAAAGTCACCACTAAAGATGACAGTAACTGGCATTCTTGAAGGTAGTGTTGCAGAAAGGCCATTTGTGGAATGAGAGTGGAGACTAAATTACCCTTTCATTTTGGAACATGGGAGAAATTTGGTTCCTGGTTAACCAGTGTTCAGCTCAGTCAAAATTCCATACAATTACCCTAACATAAATCACACCAGAATTGGCCTACTTTCTCCACATTAAGGTTCAGACAGATTGGCTGGGAAATGGTGGAAGTTTGAACTGGCACTGCTCATGCTGCATCCGTTCTAAGACATCACTTCATTCTCCGGGGCAGTGCAGTCTGGCATATTTGAGCAGCACCAAGTTCAAAACTGATTAACAACTAAAAATGACAACATGCTTCTTAGTGGACAAAGAAACTAGAATAAGATCCAAATATTCTCTATATCTTCTACAACTTGCTATCGGTTAGCTCAGCACACGCTGTGTCCCCATCCTCTATGATCTCCTCCATCATCAGTTCCAGGTGCCCTTCACTGCAGTTCATGAGGTGTCCACTGTCACTCTTGGGAAGGGGAGTGGTGTGGTAATCCTGGCTCAGTATGTCATAGAGCTAGTCGCAACAGGGGCAGGGCTTAGGGGCAACTCCAGATTTCAGACTATGCTCCATTGTCTTCTGATAAAGCTTTTGCAGCTCCTTCTACTTTACTTGGCATTGGCCTACCTCTCTTCTGAACCCCATTGTCTCTAGGCCTTTGCAATGTTAGTGTACACATCTTTATTCCTGCAGCAATGCTGCAGTTGGGCCTGTACACATTACAGCCACTCTCTCCCACAGGTTGAGGAAATTTAGGACTTCCCTCCTGGACTATGCAGCAGCACAAGGGTAAGCTGGAGCCATTTTTACATTGGTGTGCTTAAATAGGTGGAAGGGAAAGATGCATTTGTGAAACATGCAGGGGATTTTAAATGGGCGCTTCTGGTCACTATGACGTTTGGTCAGTAGATTCAAAAATTCAACCAGAGTGGTCACTGCTGCAGTGACAGTTACATCATGAGATTGCTGCAGGAGGACTGCATATACTGGTACAGGTACTTCTATGTGCATAAAGGCACTGTGCTGGTAGAACTATATGATAGAGGCTTCTGTCACTCAGGCAGCCGGTATAACTTTGCCAGCTAAAGCTGAGGATTTGTCTGCAGGACTCAGAATTGACTGTGGACTCATGCAAAGCTATGTTGACAGAGCAAAAGTTTTCTTGCTGGAACTCTGTGGTGTAGATGAGGCCTTTGCTTAGGGGCTGTTATGGCAAAAGATGCTAATGGCTTGCTCATTAGGTGTAATTGATGTATAAGCACTCAGCGTGATACTCCCCACAGAACTATAGATGCCATGTAGTCACTATACTCAGTATTGTTAAGGGTACTATGTGGGTTAAAGAACTCTCCTTGGTGTGGCAGTGGAAGCTCTGAGGTTCCTTTTGTATTGCAGAGCGGCTGCTGGAAAGGAAGGTAGGTGCATTTCCAGGTCATTCTAGTTTTTGGTAAGAATCCATAGATCCTTGGTTTTCCCAGTGTAAACTTCAATCTTCAGAGACAGGAAAAGGGGTGAATGTGTGTTAAGCAGAATATGTGAGGCTTAGAGAGACAGGCACATGGCAGCTGCTTCTGGGGATAGAGGTACCTGAGTCAAGGTGGTCTCCAGGGAGAGGAAGATGAGGGTGTTTTTTTCTGCTTCTGTCTGAAAGAACAAGAGTCATGTGTATTTTCATGAAGAAAACACCTGACTCTGTAATCACTGATTTCTGCTCCAGATGGAAAACTAACCTGAAGGGCCCCAAAAACTCAGCAAAGGAGCAGCTTGGGTTAAAAAACAAATTCATACACTTTTAGGAATAGATTGTGACGCATAAGCATGCAAAGAGAGATGGAGAAGGGCACAGGAAGCGTATCCTCACTCTATTCTAAACAGCAGTCAAAACGTAGTCTGAAAATGTGCCAGAGCCAGAAAAATATAGCTTGACTTTCAGATACCAGGCTGAGTCTGAAGGTTTGTGAGTATGAAAGGAACGAATTTCATCTTTTTGCATGTAAACTGATCAATTGTACTCATAGGTGTGTGCAGCACATTTCATTAGGATGTGCACCCAGGGAATTTTTTTTTTAAAGGCGAACATTTATTGAATACTCAATCATAAAGGACATTATTTTTATTCATCAAGCAAACTAAAGAAACTAAAACTTAACGAAACAATTTTTTTATATTAACAACTAAACTTTACTTAAAAAATACAAACTTAAAAAATGAGACACAAAATACCAAATTTTTGCTGTAGTGATAATCAGGCATATACAAAGCTAGTCAATTTTCATGATTTTTATCTTTAACCAGATAATGAGCTAACCCAAATTGACCCAAACAGATTAGGGTTTCTTCATCTTCCTGTTTTAAAGAATGAGACGTCGCTCACCAGGTGTTATGGACTTAAATTCCTTAATCACATCATTGTAATTAACTGATGAAGCCAATTCTTGTTCAATGTACAAAATCATGAGTGAGTCGTGGCGCTGTTGGGACATTGTACTTCTTAGTTTGTTTTTTACATGTGCTAGTTTTGAAAAGGCTCTTTCACATGAAGAGCTTGTAATAGATAAGACTGCAAAGCATTTAATAGATTTGTAAAAGGCTTGCAACATGGAAGACCGATCTGATTCCTTTAGCCAATCAAGCCACTCTGGTGGTGTTCATAGTGCTACCTTTAGGAACAGATCCATCATAACCCTGAAGCAATCCAACTTCAGCTTCCAAGTCATCCAAGGACACTTTAAATTTGTTGGCAATGATTCTCATATCATCCCTGCTAATGTCTAAGCTCAGCAGTTTTCCCATTGCAGTCACAATTTTAAAAGTCTCCTGTTCAAATCGCTGGTTGATGCTGGTAATCATTGAGTCTAGGAGTGGGTAAAATGAAGTGATTCTCTCCGACTTTTTTCTCTTCTTAACTGGGGGAATTGATACATCATTTTCTACACACATTTTCACACTGTCATTGAAAATAGATTGAAAATATTCTGGGCCACTTCTCATCGCAGCCAAAGAGTTATGCAATCTTTTCACCCCTGTCATTGCAGTGAGTAAGTTGAGATCTGGAGCTTGAAGAGCCTTACTCACTTTTACCATCAGCTGGAGAATAGGGTGCATCATGTGAAGGGCAAATATGAACTTGAATGAATTTAATTCATGGATAAGGCCCCTGGCTTTTATTTTAACGTCAGCAAGGCGAGTTGTTTCGATAATCTCTTGTAAAGCTTGTAAAATGATGGAGTAGTTTTGTTTTACAGCAGCCACTGCTTCTGCTCTGCATGTCCATCTTGTGTTTGATAGTGACTTCAAAGTCTTCAACTGGGATCCTACTTCTTCTCCTGCATGTTACACAGGACTCCTCTCCATGAAGGCATAAAGCATCTGAATGTCTCTCTCTCTCACTCACTCACTCACTCACTCACTCACTCACACTCACACACACACACACACACACACACAATCAGTTCTGTTTTGTTTACTTGAAGTGCATGCATCTACCAGGATGAGGTTCAAACAATGCGCATAGCAGTGTACATAGAGTATTTCACTGCTTCTTTCTTTTCATTTCATGTGAACTCCCGCAGTACATCCAGACATAGTAGATGCACCATCAAAACAGACAGACATCACTGATGACCAGTCAATTTTAAGAATGCCAAGAACGTCATTTAACTGGTCAAAAATAGACTGAGCATCAACTGTTAATAATCTTTGAACAGACACAAAATGTTCAACTGGACTATGTTTTTCATTGTCAAAATACCACACCACAATGGACATCTGTCCATGGTGTCCACAGTCAGTAGTGTCATCAGCAATTATTGAGACCATTTGTCCATTTAGTGAAGACACAATCTTTCGTTACACAACATTGTGCAAGGCCACAATTAAATCATTTTGGATGTGATTACTCAGATAGGTAGCGTTTCGAGGAGATTGTTGCACATGCTTTGCTATTACAGGATCATATTTTTGGAGCATATTGACAAGATTTCTCAAAACTGTCAGCTTTTTCATTGTGACTCCTGAATGGTCTCCCACCTTTTGCCAAACACAAAACAATGTCAATCAGTCGCTCCATTACACTTTGTTTATAGCACCGTTCTTCTTCTTGTTTAGACAGAGAACCCTGCTTGCCCTCATCCAGCAATACATCAATAGGTTTCCCTTCATTAAAACTTGACCATGAAGAACAGCTTGACACATGAGATTTTGACAGTTGGTGGTTTTAAAAACATTCGTGAGCCCTATACCAGTTTCTGAATTCCTTATCAATAAATGCTGGATCAGTGTGACCTTTGTTTGCTGCATCATTAGAGGAGAAAAAATGGCATTAAAAGCAAAATTCTGCATCCTTTGATGGGCTATATTCTAACCACCTATACTTTTCATGCCAATCGGACTGAAAACACCTTTGTTTATTCCCTATTTTACTTCTAGGAAACATGCTCAATCTAGGCTGATAAATACCTCTAGATAAGATCGGCATTCTAATCTATTTTTTGGAATATCACAGACCGGGTCATCAGATGGAATGTTTGATGGCTTTGAATAGGAACTACACTGACCTGAACTAGGCTAGGTCTACACTGGAGGGGATCAACCTAAGATACACAACTTCAGCTACGCGAATAGTGTAGCTGAAGTCAGCATATCTGAGGTCGATTTACCTGTCCGTGAGGACAGTGGCAAGTTCACCGCTGCCGCTCCCCTGTTGACTCTGCTTCCGCCTCTCGCCACGGTGCAGTTCCAGAGTAGACAGCAGAGAGATCGAGGATCGATTTTTATCGCATCTACAGTAGACACGATAAATTGATCTCCGATAGATCGATAACTGTAGACGTACCCTAAGAGACAAAGTCTGTTTCTGTTGGTCATTACTCAGTTTATTGCACACACTGGAACTGGTGGCAGCATTATCTTCATGTAAGTTCTTAACCGAGGAGTCTGAGGTATTTGCGCTACTATCAGCACATTCATTATAATTCAGTTTGTCTGCTCCTTTTCTTATCTTAACAACAAACCAATCCATATTCTAAAATTAAAAGGGGGTTGTCATGGTATAATTCCCCACTCTGAACCTTAGCGTCCAAAAGATGGGGTACCAGCATGAATTCCTCTAAGCTCAGTTACCAGCTTAGAACCTGTAGCGCTGCCACCAACCAGGAATTCCAGTGCCTGGTACACTCTGATCCCCCCAAAACCTTGCCCGGGGACCCCCAAGACCTAGACCCTCTGGATCTTAACACAAGGAAAGTAAACCCTTTCCCTCACCGTTGCCTCTCCCAGGCTTCCCCTCCCTGGGTTACCCTGGAAGATCACTGTGATTCAAACTCCTTGAATCACAAAACAGAGAGGACAGTTCACCTTCCTCCCTCCTTCTCTTTCCCCCTCCCAGACTCTTCCTGAGAGAAAGTAATCCTGGCACAGAGAGAAAACAGCCTCTCTCTCTCCCCCTTCCCTCCTTTCTCCCTACCAATTCCCTGGTGAATCCAGACCCAGTCCCCTGGGGTCTCACCAGAATAAAAAAACAATTAGGTTCTTAAACAAGAAAATCTTTTAATTAAAGAAAGAAAAAACAGTAAAAATTATATTTGTAAATTTAAAATGGAATAGGTACAAGGGTCTTTCAGCTATAGACACTGGGAATACCCTCCCAGTCTAAGTATACAAGTACAAATTAGAATCTTTTCAGCAAAATACCAATTTGAACTCCTTCCAGCCAAATACACATTTGAACTCCTTCCAACCAAATACACATTTGCAAATAAAGAAAACAACCATAAGCCTAACTCGCTTTATCTACCTAGTACTCACTAGTCTGAACTTATAAGAGCCTGTATTCGAGAGATTGGAGAGAAACCTGGTTGCATGTCTGAGCCCCCAGAGTGAACAACAACCAAAACTAACAGCACAGCACAAAAATTTCCCTCCCTCAAGATTTGAAAGAATCCTGTTCTCTGATTGGTCCTTGGGTCAAGTGACAGCCAGGCTCACTGTTCTTGTTAACCCTTTCCAGGCAAAAGAGATATGAAGCAGTTTTGTTCTATTAACTCTTACTTATCTGTTTATGACAGGGGTATAATATGATTGAATTAAAACGTAAAGCCATGGGTGGCTTGTTATGCTATTTCAGTAGAGTACACGCGACAAAGATGACAAACTCTGTAGACGCTGCTCTCGGCACGCCTGACGCGGCCGTTTATATAAGTCAAAGAATTTTCTAGAATAGTAGTTGGAGGGGGAGGGGAGGACCAATGGTAATGCAGCTCCGAAGTAGTGGGGACACGTTCTGTGAGCAAATATGGGCTTTCTCTATAGAGTGTATCATGCGATTAAATTAAAACGCAAAGCCACTTTTTTTTTTTGAGACATTAGGGCAGGCATGGGCAAACTTTTTGGCCTGAGGGCAACATCGGGGTTGCAAAATTATAGGGGGTGGGGCCTTCCCTACGCAGCCCTCCATATCTACTGCCCCCTGACAGACCCCTGGGACTCCCACGCCTATCCATCACCCCTGTTCCCTGACCTCCCCCTCCAGAGACCCCCATCCCTAACCACCACCCTGGAACCCCACCCTATATCCTACCAGGGGTGGCAGATTTGTATAATTTTTGGTGGTGCCCAAGCAGAGGTGTCCCATCCATAGGATGGATCCAGCTGCCCTGGACCCCATGCTTTGGGGGGCCTTGTGCTTCAGGGGGACACGGGGACCAGGGGATTAGCAGGGGGGCTGGCGCCAGTGAACAACCCAGCTCCAGCATGCCCCACTCCACCCCTTCTCCCAAACCCCTGCGCAATGCTGGGAGCTGGTGGGGTGGAGCAGAGTGGGCTAGGGCCAGGTCACTTGCTGCTGCTAGCACCAGGCCCCCCACTAACTCCCTAGGCTGCCCTGGACTCCCTGTCCCTCTGAAGAATGGGATAGGGCTAGGCACCACCATGTTGCGTGACAGACACTTGACAAAGTTATCGGACTTAGTGATGGACATTGGGGGAGGTAGGGGTATTATGTCATTCAGTTATTCAACCTGTAAAATAGCACACAATTTTCCACACTGAAGAAAACCTGTAACCTAGTTAATAATAATAATAATGAAATCAACTCACAGAATTATTGAAAAATGTGTAAAAAGAACAGGAGTACTTGTGGCACCTTAGAGACTAACAAATTTATTTGAGCATAAGCTTTGTGGGCTACAGCCCACTTCATCGGATGCATGCAGTGGAAAATACAGTAGGAAGATATATATGTACACAGAGAACATGAAACAATGGGTGTTACAATACACACTGTAAGGAGAGTGATCAGTTAAGGTGAGCTATTACCAGCAGGAGAGAAAAAACCTTTTTGTAGTGGTAATCAATACGGTCCATTTGCAGCAGTTGACAAGAAGTTGTGAGGAGCATTGGGGAGGCAGGGGGAAATAACCGTGGGGAAATTATTTTTACTTTGTGTAATGACCCATCCACTCCTAGTCTTTATTCAAACCTAATTTAATGGTGTCCATTTTTCAAATTAATTCCAATTCAGCAGTCTCTCATTGGAATCTGGTTCTGAAGTTTTTTTGTTGTAATATTGCTACTTTCAGGTCTTTGTGTTAATTGAATCTCCCTGGTCACTCGATTACAGACCTAAAAGTCACAACTGGGGGAGGAGTTTATCATCTAGGGCCAAAGATGGGAGGGAGGGAGGGGAGCTTGGCTGCCGGTGAGTGCTATGCACCCGCTAATTTTTTTCCATGGGCACTCCAGCCCTAGAGCATGCACAGAGTCAATGCTTATGAGTAGACCAATCTTATTCCCAGTTAATCCTTGGCATTTCTGCTGAAGCCACTAACAAGGTTGGCAGCTGTGCTGTTAGTTTTTGTGATGTGAATACATTTCCCATAGGAATTGGGCTTGGAACACAAACTCATTTCAAACAGGTCACTTAGATCTAACTGATCTAACAAGAGCCACTTGGATCGTTACTGGTTTGGAGTGGATTTGAACTCATATCCTAGAGGTGAAAGCCTCTGCATGACATTACCAACTCCCTGAACCATACAGTTCTGGTAATAGTTCATCTTTGATTTCTTTTCCTCTTGGGAAAGAACTTAAGGCAGAGAGAAATGTTGATATGTTTGAGCAGGTATTTACAAATGATTGTGTCATGAATGTTGTCGCTACATAGATTTATTTATATATCTATATATATCTATTTATACACACACACACAATTTAGATCAATTGCTCTCACTCTGAACACTGTGAACCGCAGGTGGTCTGCAGAGAGTTTGCTGGTTGAATTATGCTGGTTGTCTTTTGTGTTTCCTGGGGTTACATTGCATTAAAGAGCTAAAAGGACAGGACTTAGCTATGCATAAGCAATTGCTGTGATAAGCAGGGGTGATAAGCAGCCACTAGTGAGAGCTGAAGATGCCCTGAATACTTGCAAAAGATAGAAGAGATAATACACAGCCCAAGCTCTCTAGTATCTGGTCCACACTATGAAAAAGGCTGAGAATGCCTGATCTGGATTGTTGACTAATAACAGTAAGACAAATGTCAGGGATCACTGAGGCCTTTCAGATGAACAATCTAGACATGAATCCCTCTGCAACTGAAAAATGCAAAAGGGCACATGATTTTGTTCTGCTCACATCTACATTCCATCTGTTTTATCACATCAGAGATGACCACTTGTCTCCATATCAAGCTAAGACCTGGTCTTTGAAAGTATTCATTGAAAAAGAATGGTTGAATGAAAATATCCATTTTTCTAAATATGATACGCTTATTCATGTGAATCATTCCACACTGGATGGAGTGTAAAAGGAAAAATTTTCCACGCCACAGAGGTATCCTGTCATTTTGAAGATTAAGGTCACTAAACAGAAATCAGAAGGTTACTTATGACAGAAAAGCTTTCTACAAAGGTTCATGACTCACAGGAGGGAACTGCTGCTTGTCTGAAAAGCCTAAAGAGGCATAAAAAGTCAGAGACTCTTCCCAGCAGCATACTTAACAAAGAACTACCCTTCCTTCTTTGTAACACAGTTATACTTATTTAATCCACCATAACTGGACTTTGATGGAAAAGAGAATGCTGATGATAGGGCTAATAGACCTCACTGCATTTCTAAAGGGTGAGTGCTATTCACAGGGAGCTGTATTTGTTTAAAGAACAGTTGGAGGCATGGGACTGTGAAGATAACTCAACATGCAAAGAAAATACTTTCTCAAAGATCTTCAAAAGCTACAAAATATGTTCCCATAATGATACATGATGCACAAGTGATAGAGCCACTGTTATCAAGAAAGTTACTATGTGGATAACTAGAAAAGTATATATACTCCTTACTGACAATGGACTACTTACCACCCACTTATTCACTGGTAATATCATAATACCAAGCGTGGTATATCATAAGGAGGAAAATAACACTGCCCCATGCATCCCTTCCAAACCAAATGCTTCCAAGAAAACTGAATATAGATGCACTGCAGAAAAATATTAGGCATAATATTACTTGTGTCCATTTGCCCTAATGATTTTTTTCTCATTTCGTTTTCATAGAAAGTTATAGGGTTTTTTGGTAGGCATGAGACTACTTGCAGTGAGTGAGCCTGATTCTGAAGTCTTTTATACTGGTGTAAATCAAGATTAACTGTTTTGAACTCAGTGGAGTTGCACTGCTTTTAGTGTTAGAGCAAGGGAAAAACTAGGCCCTTTAAATCTAAGCTACAAGGGAAAAAATAGCTTTTGCCACTGAAGTCCCATCTGTTTTCATTGAATTTTGCTAAATAATTTCTCCTCTTCTCTTGGTTAGAAATGAAATTCACTAGCATGTTTGAGGGTTGTTTTTTTATTTTTTAGAACGAATTATTTTGATGTTCTCTGTGGAAAATATATATTTTTTTAAAGTTCAGTTCTGCACATTCAGTTGATAGATTTTTCCAGCAGGGGGCAAGAAAGTATAACTGATAAAAGTGGTTCTGTTTTCTCTCTTAGCTCTTTCCTTAGCAGCCACATCTAAACGGTTAAGCAGAATAGCCTGAGGAAGGAACATGAAAGCTAAAAGCCATCCCTCCTTTAGATCATAATGTCTTTTAAATGCAGCCGTTAACTATTCAAGGATTTCCATAGGAAAGACAAAGTAATAAAGGAGGATGAGAGACCACCAAGGCTGCCACCTGGCCCAGTGTGTCTTATCAGCACTATGAAAAATATATTCTTATAGCTCAAGTTTGATCTTAGAGATATGGGTGTGAAAGCTGTATACAGTATCTTTCAAACCAACTAGCACACCAGATATATACTAGACAAGCTGCACCAGAGGGCTACATATACCTGCATATTTGATACAAGGATTATACCTTTAGGGTATGTCTAGACTGCAGTTAAAAACCCATGTGCCAGCTGACTCAAGCTAAGGGACTGTTTAACTGTTTAGCCAGTGCAGGCATCCTGGTTCGGACTGAAGCCCAAGCTCTAGGACCCTGCAAAGTGGGAGGCTCTTGGAGCCTGGGCTTCAGAGCCAGCCAGAATGTCTACAGTGCAGTTAAACAGCCCCTTATCTCAAGCCCAATGAGCCTGAATCAGCTAGCATGGGACAGCCATGGCAGTCTAATTGCAGTGTAGAAACACCCTTAGTTCATCCTATGGATTTTGAATTCTTCCACGAGTTTTGGTTGTTAAGCTTCCAGTTGAAGTTAATAGCTAAACTCCCATTGACGTCAATTGATACAGGATTCAACTGTTGTTTAGTCACCGAGGCTTAAGTTCTGCAGTCCTTAATGGAGCAAAATTCCAATAAAATCAGTGGGACACTTGCTCCATTCAGGATTACAGAACTCGTCCCTCAAGCAGCCGTGTGCTTTTAGAATATGTCATTGGTTTTTAACCTTTTCCATATCATGGTACAACCCCAGAGTTATGGGACCCTTGTCCCATCTAGTCAGAAAGAGAGAAGGTGGTTGTGATCTCCTCTGAACTTGTTTATGAGCCCTTAGTTGGGCTGGCTAGAAAATAATTATTCTGTTTTACAAATTGTTTTTGAAGTTTCAAAATTTGTTACCTTTTTCATAACAAATGAGAGAGAGACTGAGACAGACAGATGCCAGAAAAGCCAGTGGCACAAGGGTCAAGACACTTAGCTGGGATGTAGGAGACTTAGACTTAACTCCCTGCTCTGATTTAAGAAGACCCCAGGACGATTGGTGTTCTGAGGGTTACTCTCTCTATCTCTCCTCCTTTCCCACGTCAGTGTGAGAAGCCTTTGAATTGGCATTTTCTGATTAAAAAAAACATTTTGTCCAAAAAAAAATAAAAATAATCCCAGCTAGTGTTAGCCCTTAGCAGGATTCTGGCCTGCAGGATCAGAACTTATGGCCAATATATTTTGCATATGCCTCAGGAATTCTGATATGCAAACCCAATATTAAAATTCAACCAGAGGTTCCTTTATCTATTTGTGGTACATTTGCTTGCTGTTAATAGTTTATCTTGAATAAAACTCATCTGAGCAAGTGAGTAGAAGAATTAATTTTTTTTCCCCATGGTTTCCTAATTTTGCTAGCTGGAATGGATTTTTATGCATGAGAGATCTGAGGCCCTATCTTGTTCTCACTGAAATTATTGAGAATTTTCTTACTGACTCCAGCAGAAGCAAAATCCTGGAGAACTAATGAAAACAATATTATTCTCAGGTATTACAGTGATGGGTGTAGCCTAAGAACTCGAATAGACCAGAAAAGATTCAAACCATGCTGAAACTTTTATATTTAATAAAAGTCACGTTTCATATAATTATATTGGTATAACAGAGGGTTAGTAGAAAATACGCCATTCTGGAAAACAGTTAGCAGTATTTTGTTTAAAGTATTTCCAATCACACTGAAGCAATACAATATATATTTAGGAGGAAGCAGTATGTCATCTGTCATAAACTCAGCATTGTTCCTCAGTGAGGTTATTTATGATTATGCTACACAAGTCAATAGCTTCCACATGTACTGTTTAGTTTTGGTTTCAGCCTCTAAAAACAGAGGCCAGTTATAATATAGATGGAAAAAAATCTATTTAACTTTTAAAGTAAAACTGACATTAAAAATACTGTTAACTTTGTAGTTATGATCCAGAGAAGAGCTTATGTAAAGCTGACATCTTGATTTTCGGGTATTTATTCTCTTTCCACAATGTTCATATCAAATATGTCCAATTTACAAGCGCAAACTGTTATCTCAAGATCATTGTGTTTTTTCTGCTTCATATATTGTCTCATCCCTTTTTGGTTTGTTTACACTAGAAATATAGATCAATATTTGGATAAAGATGTGTTAGGTTTGAGCTCTGCTCAGTTTTTCCAACATTTTTTAAAGTGTGGTTTTGGTCAGGAAAAATATCCTTTTAAAAATGGTACTCCGTTACTTAGTTTAGATTAAGTTTTTCCTTATGTCATACTACACTTTTAACCAAGCTTTTATAGTTTCTCTTCCAAGACAGATTTCTTTGTGTAGGAATTCATCTGAACCACAATACTCCGCTGACTTTCAGTACATTAGATTTTTCACAACAGTCATAATATTAGGGCCATGATTCTCCATAATGGACGATGAATGCAGGGAGCCATTTGGGCTCCCTTACCCTCTGTCATGCAGATCTGCTAATTGGAGCAGGAGGAGGGCCTACTCTAACTTCTGCCATTGGCAGAAGTTTCTGCCATGCTCCCTCCTGCCCCAATGTATCCTTCTTTCTCCTTATTGTGTGGTGTGGGGGGAAACTGACATATAAAGCAGCATGCTGACAGAGATTCCTGACAGGAGAAATGGCATGCCATGATATTTTTAGTAAAGTGTGCAATTCTACACTTGTATGCAAGGAGTGACATCACATGATCAGTGCTTGCGAGACATCACTATGTGGAGGACACCACCATGTAGAACAAAATGGCATCCTCCATGTGCATTTGCGGCCCGGACGGAATTGTCCAGCAGTCATGGATGGTCAGTAAATCATATTTGGGAATTGCAGATCATGTATGTGAATTCTTCTACACAGATCTCTGGCTGGTTTAGTGCAATGTTAGATGGGGAAACCAGCCCATAATTTATAATGTTGAGGAATCACTGCTGTAAATTATTTTTAATAACTATTTATTTATCCCTTGGCAGATTATTATGTACAGAACCATAAACTGTCTGGTATGAAAATCACTGTTTCTCCTATTGTAAGGAATATGTTGGCGCACAAGACAGTGTTACAACTCTCCCTCCAGTTCAACATCCAGCCAGTAGAAAGCTCCATAATCCCTCCAATACAGGAAGGGAAGTACAAATTGAGGTTGGCGGTGATAAGGGGCTAGAGAGTGGTGGTTCTGCATGAGAACAAGAGCAATAGGTTGGAAGCAGCTGCCTGGGAGCTGGGCTGCAGAGGCAGACCCTGTTGTCAGGGGGCCAGCAGTAGCTTTGGCAAGTGAACACAGGACTGGTAGGAAGATTGTACATATGGTCCCAAAGGAGATTCTGGGAGACAGATAATAAAGCTGAACTCTGCCTGGAGAATCAAGGGGTGTCTGGTCACACGTGGTCAGCAGGGTGTTTATGGCCCAGCTGTTTGAGTCTCTCTGGTGGTCTATCCCACAAAACAGGAGACTGCGACCTAGTGATCAGAGTTCTTTGGGTCTGAGGCCCACACAGTCTGGATTGCTCCGGCCCTCTGGCAGGGCAGGGCTGCAAACAGTCTCAATAGGCTAGTGTTCTAACTCTGGTGAACAGTAGGCAACTCCAAGCCTCTAGGCCTAAAGCTGAGATCTAGGCAGAGACAGTTGTCACCTGGGTTTGGGGTTGGCAGAAGGGGATAGCGGGACCCAGCCCCACCCGCTCTACCGGGTCTTAGCCCAAGGCCCTAAGAATGACTGGGGACTGTCCCTCCACTGGGTCAGTGGGGAATCCCATTGAAACACGCTGATGGGTCTTCCAATCCTATGACTGGACTAGTGTCAATCTCCCAGTGCAGCAGTCCATGGATTCTCTGGGTCTCTGGAGTTGCCTGCTGGTGAGGTCTGCAGTGACTCAGTCCCTTCCATGGAGGTTGTAATAACCTTAGTCCCAGATTTGGACCTTAGCGTCCAAAATATGGGGGTTAGCATGAAAACCTCCAAGCTTAGTTACCAGCTTGGACCTGGTACCTGCTGCCACCACCCAAAAAATTAGAGTGTTTTGGGGCACTCTGGTCCCCCTGAAAAACCTTCCCTGGGGACCCCCAAGACCCAAATCCCTTGAGTCTCACAACAAAGGGAAATAATCCTTTTTCCCTTCCCCCCTCCAGGTGCTCCTGGAGAGATACACAGACACCAGCTCTGTGAATCCAAACAGAGTGAATCTCCCTCTCTGTTCCCAATCCTGGAAACAAAAAGTACTTTCCTATTCCCCCAGAGGGAATGCAACATCAGGCTAGCAATCCAACACACAGATCTCCCCGATTCCTTCCTCCCACCAATTCCCTGGTGAGTACAGACTCAATTTCCCTGAAGTAAAGAAAAACTCCAACAGGTCTTAAAAGAAAGCTTTATATAAAAAGAAAGAAAAATAAGTACACATGTTCTCTCTGTATTAGATAATACAACACAGGGTCAATTGCTTAAAAGAATATTGAATAAACAGCCTTATTCAAAAAGAATACAAATCAAAGCACTCCAGCACTTATATTCATGCAAATACCAAAGAAAAGAAACCATAGAACTTACTATCTGATCTCTTTGTCCTTACACTTAGAAACAGAAGACTAGAAAGTAGAACTACTTCTCCAAAGCTCAGAGAAGGCAGGCAGACGGAAAAACAAAGACAAAAACACTCAGTTCCCTCCACCCAAAGTTGAAAAAATCCGGTTTCCTGATTGGTCCTCTGGTCAGGTGCTTCAGGTGAAAGAGACATTAACCCTTAGCTATCTGTTTATGACAGAGGTGACTCTCAGTACATGTCTTTCCTCATCAGAGGTCCCACCCAACTGAGGTGGGCTGCTTCCCTTTATTCCCTGTCTCAAGGTTGAACATGCCCAGCAAGGATGGAGGGGCATGGCTTCCTTAGCCTGCAATGCACAGTTAACACTTGTAGGTCCAATGCAGGGGAGATACATCCTATCACAGAAATCCTAGCTAGCTGAAGTGTGTGAGTATTTCTAGGAACCCACTAAAGGGTCGGTCATGAAAAGGCTTGTGCTTGGAGCACCTACAACTGGAGATAGTTGGGAAATATATTTTATTCCATGAAAAATTGTGGCAAATCAAAATGTTCTCATTATAAAAAGATTTCCAAAAATTTCAAGTTTGTCAAATTAGTAAGAAAGTTTGGCCCCAAAAGCAAACTATTTTGTCTGAAAACCATAAGGTTTTGGTTGGAAATCCTGGCTTTCGAGTTGTCATTCTTCATCAAAAACTCAAAAAAAAATTTGAAAATGGGCATTTCAATATTCATGACAAAGCCATTTTTCAACGACAGAGGTTTTGAAAGAAAAACTTAAACCAGCTCTCTTCCTACAATACTTATTTGAAATTATCTGATTAAAATATGACTATATAGCTAATTGTTGCAACCACTGGTATATATTTGCAGCAAATCTTGTACAAAGGTTATCAAGTGAGGTGTCTATGAAAAGGTTATGATTTGCTGGTTATGGTTGTGCTATCTGAATGCATGTTTCTGTATTTGAAGTTATTAGTATTGGCTATATACCTGGATTTTAAATGTTTGCTCCTGGGGTAACGCCCACGAAGTAGTTAGCCAGCATATCTTGAAGGGACTATTCAAATTGAGTGGCCCATCAAAAGGACACTTAACTGACAATGGACCATGGGAGACCCCCATCTACACTGAATGGACTGTCCTATCTGCTGTCTGGAATATAGGTAATGGCTTCCTGCAATGACTGAGCGAAATTGGGCATGAACATGTGACTTGCTCATGTGACTCCAAACATTATCTGTTCCCTTGTGATTCTCCACTACTCATGCTGAGGTTTTTGTTTGAAACAACGGGTTTCCCTCCATATAGCAGAGGGTATAAATGGCCCTGGAAACCCCTCCATTTTGCCTCTATCCTGCTCCACCCTCTTTCTTGTCCAAGCATCTGGACTATGGATTTATACTAATGGGAGCATTCTAACCAAGGACTTGAGGACCTTCCAATTATTTGGAAGCAGCCAGAGACTTATCAAGCCAGCAGTTTATTCGATCACTGCTACAAGCCTGAACCAAGAACTTTGCAGTTATTGTATGTATTTGATTCCTTTAACCAATTTTAACTCTCACCTTTCTTTCTTTCTTTTTATGAATAAACCTTTAGATTTTAGACACTAAAGGATTGGCATCAATGTGATTTTTTGGGTAAGATCTAAGTTCTATATTGACCTGGGTGTGTGGCTAGTCCTTTGGGATCAGAAGAACCTATTATTTGATGAGACTGTGTAAGGAGGCGCCCTGGCTCCCCGCCGCGCCTGAGAGGGACTAGCCGGAGCAGGTGCCTCATTGGGCGGAGTCAGCATGGCCTGTCTCCTCCCCCCGGAAGTCAAGGGGCGGGACAGGAAGTATAAAAGCCCGGCCCCAGCGCTCAGTTGGGAGCAGGCTGCCGGAGAGGACAGACGCTGGTGCCCGGGCTCCCGCTGGGCCCAGCCTGCCCCGCACCCACTACCCAGAGGAGCGCTGGCCTGACCTGCCCTTCGCCCACTACCCAGAGGAACGCTGGCTGGACTTGCCTCAGACCCAGTACCCAGAGGAACGTTGGCCTGACCTGCCGTGTGCCCGATACCCCGAGGAGTGGCCTGAGCTTCCCCACGACCGGTACCCAGAGGAGCCCATGGTCTGGGACCCCCCAGACGACGCCGGCAAGGACCAGCTACCCAGAGAGGGGGAGGTTGGAAGTGGCCCGGGGGTAGCCGACCCTGGTTTGGCTCCTGAAGAGCCCGAACCCATGTCAGTGTGTTGCGGCCAGGATCCCCACTGACCGCAGCGGGTCTTGACCACTGCTAGGGCCCCAGGCTGGAACGCAGTGGAGTGGGAGGGCCTGCGTTCCCCCTGCCATCCGTAACCGGGTGGCAGACTCCCCCTCTTCCCGCCTATTGTCACTGCTCTGCCCTGACCCAAAGGGCCAGAGCGAACTAGACTTGTGTTTGGTGCCCCGCCCGAACCAAGGGCTGGGCCCCGTTGACTTTGCCACTGCTCTGTCCTGATCCAGAGGGCCAGAGCTAACTAGACTTGTGTTTGGTGCCCCGCCCGAGCCAAGGGCCCGGGCTGATACTGTGTTTGCTCAGCCTCTGCTAGAGGTCTGAGCTTGAACTGCTACTGCCCCGCCCGAGCCAAGGGCCTGGGCTGATATGGTGTTTGCTCAGCCCCTGCTAAAGGTCTGAGCTTGAACTGCTACTGCCCCGCCCGAGCCAAGGGCCCGGGCTGATACTGTGTTTGCTCAGCCCCTGCTAGAGGTCTGAGCTTGAACTGCTACTGCCCTGCCCGAGCCAAGGGCCCGGGCTGATACTGTGTTTGCTCAGCCCCTGCTAGAGGCCTGAGCCTGAACTGTTACTGCCCGCCCTGTCCAAGGGCTGGGGCTTATTTACTTTGAGAGCCCCGACCCCGGCTAGAAGGCCGGGGCCCTACCTTGTTTGCAGACCCTGTACCCCCTCCACACCTGCGGAGGGGCTAAGCCTACCTGGACTGCAGCATGCTAGGAGGCGCCCTGGCTCCCCGCCGCGCCTGAGAGGGACGAGCCCCAACACGACCGGCTTACAGACTGGTTGTAAAGAACCACTTATCTCTGAATCCAGTGGTTTTGGTGGTGATATAAGAACTGGAATGCCTGTGGAAACTGCCTTTATGTTGTCTTGTTAGCCAGTGTGGTGAAACAGAAATTTACTTTTGTTGCTGGTTTGGTATACGCTATGAGGGTTAGTCACTAGCCTTGCGGTCACTGCCCTATTTCTCAGCAGTTCATCCTGAATTTGGCATCCTCAGTTGTGGATGCATGGTTGCAACTTGTCTCTGAGCTTGTGGTACACCCAGCACACTACTAAAAATCCAAGGGATTAGTGTATAACAACACTTACAGAGACACCCTGTAATGGAATTTGTTACACTGTCTTATAAACACCTGTACTCTTGCAGAAGTTAGTCATGCCTACAAGCAATAAACCAAATTCTGCTCTTACTGAACATGGATCACGTAAATCCAGAGAAGTTGCGCTGATTGAATGCTGATTTACTTCAGTGGAACTGGTAGACTTGCCAAAATAAGTAAGACAAATAAGTAATGGTTAAACCTAGTCTTCAGTACAATGCTGAAGTGGGTGAGATATTTTTGTAACAAGTTATAGTTCTTACATAAGGTATTGATCAGCTCTTGGGTTTTTTGTGGATACATACAGTAGTTTGCTCTTATATTATCCACTTTGTGTTCCATAACCGCAGCATAAAAAAATCTCTGAAAACCATCTGTTGAGCGATAGTTATCCTGCCATTTTCCAGGCCATTATTATATGTTGTCTCCCTGAATGCAGTTTCTGGCTCACCATTTTGGAGGCTGCTTTATCCAAGCAGCTCATTTTTTGTTTTTTGTTTAAGTTCCAACAGATGCACAGAATGGGTTACATAGTATTTTTTTCTGTAGCAATCCCAACAGTGTGTACCATATGTTCTTCCAATTTTTTTTTAAATACTTGCACCTTGAGAACATAAGCATGTTATTCCCTAGCTGTTTGTTACAATGCCCGCACATGTCTGAGAGGATGGTAAGATGGTGGCAGTACAAATGCCTTTGCATCCAATTAAAATTAATCTGAATGTTTTGGGATGGGTTGTTTTTTTTTTTTGGATCTTCCCATATTATTTTCCACTGATTCTCAGTAGCTTCTCTCCCTGTGTCTCTGGGCCATTTGTGTATGAAATAATGTTCATTAGAAGTTTGTGCCTGGCATGGCTGCTTACAGATCAGAGAACGCATCACATGGTTTCTGGTAGAGATGGCCTGAACTCTGAATTCCGAGATGTGGGACTTTGAAATCAGAGCTGAAGTTGGATCTCAAAATTGTGAGTAAAGACTACCTGTATAGTGGGCTGAATTGGCACCCAGGGTGTGAACACTTTTCTCTGAGCTTATAATTTTACATCTGACTCCTAGAGACTCTTATGTTAAGAAATTGTTATTTGGCTGGGATTTTCAAAGGAGCCTAAGGGAGTTAGGCACATGACACATTACAATTTCTTTCAATGAATGTTCTGCATTTAACTTCTTTGAAAATCCCTTGTTTTTAAATGGAATGAATTTGTACATATTTGAAAAATGTTGACCTGGGCATATCAAGTATGTGTTGGTAGTCAACTACAGACCTAAACCTAAACTGTTTTAAATTGAATATTGTAGACAAATCCAAAAAGATCCCCTCAGTCCCCAAAAGAAGCATGATTGTGAAATTAGTAAAATCACACTTCAAAATTAGTTGGTAAATAACCATGTGCACTGAAGAAAGAAACTCTGTTTGGTCCAGTAATTTTGTTACTTGGTGTATGTGGACTTGCAAAATCTAAGAATATTTTGGATGTCTTTGAGTGCTTAGATGTTGATCTGTCCCATACACTAGAGTGATTTTACCTTATCAAGTTGTTTCATGGTGTTTTTAAAACTTGAATCAGAGATTTTCATCTGAGGTAATCTGGTTTATGACCAAATCCCATCATTTTAACAAGTACATGTAAACAGGCATTCTGCACCATGTCATATAATGCTGAAAATACTTCCGTGAGTACAGTGAATATCAGAGTATAGAAATTCACTGTACTGTGTGTCTGAAAGACAGGACTGTACCGTTCAGTACATTTACAAGTGCTAGCTGAGAACAGTGACTAATAGGTTTACTTGAATAGCCTATTGTAAAACCTGTTTGTGAAGGAAATTCTAATTGTTGGCATTTGATGCTCTTTTCTATCAGTTTACTTTTGTGGTGTTTGTACTTACAAGGGTAATTCAGTGTTTATGGTGTGCACAATTCATTAACATTAGTCACTGTACTGAGTTTTTTAATCATTAGCAACATGTTTTACAGGGTACAAATTTGCATTTCTCACGCCTATCATATTGCAGTGGTTTACTAAATGTTTTTTAATGAGTTAAAGTGACACCAGTTAGAAACCAGGAAATCTGATTTTAATTGATTCTATACTACACCCTTAGATGCTTCCCCTAGAAACAAACATAACCCCATTGGCAGTGATTTCAGACCTCTTCTGTCTAGTTCACATATGGCTAATATTTATCCATTAGGGCTGTCAAGTGATTAAAAAAATTAATCACGCTGTTAATAACAATAGAAAACCATTTATTTTAAACATTTTGGATGTTTTCTACATTTTCAAATATATTAATTTCAGTTACAATACAGAATACAAAGTCTACAGTGTTCACTTTATATTTATTTTTATTACAAATATTTGCACTGTCAAAAACAAAAAAATGTATTTTTCAATTCACCTCATACAAGTACTGTAGTGCAATCTCTTTATCATGAAAGTTGAACTTACAAGTGTGGAATTATTCACAAAAAAACTGCATTAAAAATAAAACAATGTAAAACTTTAGAGCCTACAAGTTCACTCAGTCCTACTTCTTGGTCAGTCAATCACTCAGACAAAATAAGGTTGATTACAATGTGCAGGAGATAATGCTGCCTGCTTCTTGTTTACAATATCACCTGAAAGTGAGAATGGGCATTTGCATGGCACTGTTGTAGCTGGCATCTCAAGGTATTTACGTGCCAGATGCACTAAAGATTCATATGTCGCATCATGCTTCAACCACCATTCCAGAAGGCATGCTTCCATGCTGATGATGGGTTCTGCTTGATAACAATACAAAGCAGTGTGGACTGATGCATGTTCATTTTCGTCATCTGAGTCAGATGCCACCAGAAGATGATTGGTTTTCTTTTTTGGTGGTTTGGTTCTGTAGTTTCTGCATCAGAATATTCCTCTTTTAAAACTTAGCATATTTGGCACATAAATACCTTGCCATGCTGGCTACAAAGGTGCCATGCCAATGCCTATTCTCACTTTCAGGTGACATTGTAAATAATAAGTGGGCAGCGTTATCTCCCAAACAAACTTGTTTGTCTTAGCAATTGGCAGAATAAGAAGTAGGACTAAGTGGACTCGTAGGCTCTAAAGTTTTACACTGTTTTCTTTTTGAGTGAAGTTATGTAACCCAAAAAAATCTGCATTTTGTAAGTTACTCTTTCACAATAAAGAGATTGCACTTCAGTACTTGTATGAGGTGAATTGAAAAATACTATTTCTTATGTTCATCATTTTTACAGTGCAAATATTTGTAATCAAATCTAATAATATTAAGTGAGCACTGTGTCCTTTGTATTCTGTGTTGTAACTGAAATCAATATTGAAAACGTAGAAAAACATTCAAAAATATTTAATAAATTTTAATTGGTATTCTACTGTTATAAATGTGATTAATCATGATTAATTTTTTTGAGTTAATCGCATGATTGAACTGTGATTAATTGATATCCCTACTATCTACCTACCCTCCCAAATATGAAGTAGACTGAAGAGGTCTGAAATCACTGACAATGGGCTTATATAAAATCTCCTTACTTTGGTTTGACATATATCTGGAATTAAAAACAGCCATATAGGAGCTAGTTTCTAAATGTTTTTGCCTATTTGAATCTGAGATGAAACTCCTATGACCCTTGCTACACTGTAAACTGATAAGCAGAACAGTGTTATGAGTTTTTTTTTTTATATATCTCAAGAGACCATTAGGAAAGGAGGAATTTCTCTAGGAGTTCTGGCCTGTGTAATAATCTAGTTTAATTGCATGAAGTGGGACTCAGTATAATAATTTTGATTAAAACAATAGATTTGAAGTTTTGTGAGATCCATCTTTCGCAAGTGGATTAAGAAACACTCAAACCATGTATATTGAAGCTTGACTCAAAATTCAGACAATCTTTTTTGTGGTCCACAAAAACCTTGTTGTTCTTTCTGCCCATTAGATTTTGTTGTTGTGCATCTGGGGCTAAGAACAGAAATGCTGAAGTGCTGGAAGACATTTCAGTACCATTTCTGGCTTGATCAGAAGCTGAACAGACCCAGGAGGTTCAGATTGTTCAGATAAGCATCTGAAAAGTTATAGAGCTTAAGGGTATGACTACGCTACGAAATTAGGTCGAATTTATAGAAGTCAGTTTTTCAGATATCGTTTTTATCCAGTTGATTGTGTGTGTCCCCACAAAAAATGGACTGCGTCCACAGTGCTGAGGCTAGTGTCGACTTCCGTAGCGTTGCGCTGTGAATAGCTGTGGCTAGCTATCCCACAGTTCCCACAGTGCCTGCCACCTATTGGAATTCTGAGTTGAGATACCAATGCCTGAAGGGGCAAAAACAGTGTTGCGGGTGATTCTGGGTATATTAACTCTCTTTCTTGGCTTTCCAAAGTTTAAATTTTGCCCCTCTCCCTTGTTTTGTGCCTTTTTTCCTGGGTTACCTGTACAGACGCCATACCACGGCAAGAATGGAGCCCCCGCAGCTGTCCATCACTGTAAGTCTCCTGGGTGCTGGCAGATGTGGGACTGCATTGCTACACAGCAGCAGCTCAGTGCCTTTTGGCAGCAGACAGTGCGCTACGACTGGTAGCCATTGTTGTCGTACTCGTGGGTGCTCTTTTAGCTGACCTCAGTGAGGTCAGTGAGGGGCACCTGGGCAGACATGGGAGTGACTCAGCCAGGTCATTCCCATCTTCTGCCGAGAACCCAGGAGATGATGATGTCTAGCAGCTGAACTGCACCGTTTGCTGCCAGCCTAAAGATGTAAAAGATAGATGGAGTGGATCAAAACAAGAAATAGATCCAATTTGTTTCGTATTCATTTGCTTCCCTCCCTCCCTCTGTGAAATCAATGGCCTGCTAAACCCAGGGTTTTGAGTTCAATCTTTGAGGGGGCCATTCTGTGTGACAGTTGTTAGTGTTTCTCCTTGATGCAAAGCCACCCCCTTTGTGGACTTTAATTCCCTGTAAGCCATGTCATCAGTCCCCCCTTCTTCTGTCAGAGCAGACAATCATTTCAAGCCTTTTTTTTTCAGCCCAGAAGCCACAGCACTGGGATCATGGAGCCCACTCAGATCACCGCGGCAATTATGAGCAATTTAAACACCACACCCAATATCCTGGAGTATATACAGAACCAGAATCTGCCAAAGCAAAACCAGATGAAGAGGTGATGGCAGCGCGGTGACAAGAGTGATGAGGGCATAGACATGGACATAGACTTTTCACAAAGTACGGGCCCCAGCAATATTCCCATTGTTATTACTACTTGCTGTGCGCTCCACAATCTCTGTGAGAGTAAGGGAGAGACGTTTATGGCAGGGTGGGAGGTTGAGGCAAATCACCTGGCCGCTGATTACGTGCAGGCAGACACCAGGGCTTTTAGAGTATAGGAGGGCACGGTGCGCATCAGAGAAGCTTTGAAAACCAGTTTCATGACTGGCCAGGCTACGGTGTGAAAGTTCTGTTTGTTTCTGCTTAATGAACCACCCTCATGCCCTGGTTCACTCTACTTCCCTGTAAGCTAGGCACCCTCCCCTCCCCACTTCGATCACAGCTTGCAGAGGCAATAAAATCATTGTTGCTTCACATTCATGCATTCTTAATTAATTCATCACACAAATAGGGGGATAACTGACAAGGTAGCCTGGGAGGGGTGGGGGAGGAGGGAAGGACAAGGCCACACTGCACTTTAAAACTTTAAAGCTTATTGAAGGCCAGCCTTTTGTTGCTTAGGCAATCCTCTAGGGTGGAGTGGCTGGGTGGCCGGAGGCCCTCCCCAACCCTGCGTTCTTGGGCATCTGGGTGAGGAGGCTATGGAACTTGGGGAGGAGGGCTTTTGGTTACACAGGGGCTGTAGCGGTGGTCTGTGCTCCTGCTGCTTTTCCTGCAGCTCAACCATACGCTGGAGCATATGAGTTTGATCTTCCAGCATCCTGAGCATCGACTGTCGCCTTCTATCAGCAAGCTAACACCACCTATCATCTTTAGCTCACCACTTACTCTCTTCAGCCTGCCACCTCTCCTCGCGTGCATATTGTGCTTTCCTGCACTCTGACATTGTCTGCCTTCACACATTTTGCTGGGCTCTGTCAGTGTGGGAGGACAGGAGGAGCTCAGAGAACATTTCATCCTGAGTGCGTTTTTTTTCACCTTCTAATCTTCGCTAGCCTCTGCAAAGGAGAAACATTTGTAGCTGGTGGAGGAAAAGGGAGAGTGATAGTTAAAAAGACACATTTTAGAGAACAATGGATACACTCTTTCACGTTACACCTTGCTGTTCACATTACACAGCACATGTGCTTTCGTTACAAGGTCGCATTTTCCCTCTTGTATTGAGGGCCTGCCGGTTTGGTGTGAGAGATCACTCATGTTTCACCCCTCCCCCCACTGCGTGGCTAACAGCGGGGAACATTTCTGTTCAGCCGCAGCCAAACAGCTAAGCAGGAACCTCTGAATGTCTCCTTAATAAAAGCACCCTGTTTCAACCAGGTGACCATGAATGATATCACTCTCCTGAGGATAACACAGTGAGATAAAGACAGATGTTTGAATGCCAGCAAACATTGGGACCATACGCTGCCATGCTTTGTTATGCAATGATTCCCGACTACGTGCTACTGGCCTGGCGTGGTAAAGTGTCCTACCATGGCGGACAGAATAAGGCCCCCCTCCCCAGAAACCTTTTGCAAAGGCTTTGGGGATACATCCAGGAGAGCTTTATGGAGATGTCCCTGGAGAATTTCCGCTCCATTCCACAAACACGTTAACAGACTTTTCCAGTAGCTGTGCTGGCCGCGAATGCCAGGGCAAATTAATCATTAAACATGCTTGCTTTTAAACCATGTGTAATATTTACAAAGGTACACTCACCAGAGGTCCCTTCTCCACCTTCAGGGTCTGGGAGCACACCTTGGGTGGGTTTGAGGGTTACTGGCTCCAGGTCCAGGGTGAGAAACATATCTTGGCTGTTGGGGAAATCAGTTTCTCTGCTTCCTTGCTGTGAGCTATCTTCATCATCATCATCTTTCTTGTCCCTCAAACCTGCTTCTGTGTTGCGTGATTCTTCATTGACGGAGTCAAAGCACAGGGTTGGGGTAGTGGTGGTTGCACCCCCTAGCATGGCATTAAGCTCATCATAGAAGCGGCATGTTCAGGGCTCTGATCCAGAGTGGCCGTTTGCCTCTCTGTTTTTTTTGGTAGGCTTGCCTTAGCTCCTTAATTTCCACGTGGCACTGCTGTGCGTCCCTGTTATGGCCTCTGTCCTTCATGCCCTTTGAGACTTTTTCTAATGTTTTGGCATTTTGTTAACTGGAACGGAGTTCAGCTAGCACGGATTGTCTCCTCATATGGGGAGCAGATCCCGTACCACCCGTTTGGTCCATGCTGGAGCTCTTTTGCGATCCTGGGACTCCATCATGGTCACCTCTGCTGATGAGATCTGCACTCACCTGCACCTTGCCACTCTGGCCAAACAGGAAATGAGATTCAAAAGTTCACGGGCCTTTCATGTCTACCTGGCCAGTGCATCTGAGTTGAGAGCGCTGTCCAGAGCGGTCACAATGGAGCACTCTGGGATAGCTTCTAGAGGCTAATACTGTCGAATTGTGCCCTCACTACCCCAAATTCGACCCGGCAAGGCCAATTTCAGTGCTAATCCCCTCGTTGGAGGTGGAGTAAAGAAATCAATTTAAAGAGCCCTTTAAGTAAAAAAAAAAGGCTTCATTGTGTGGACAGGTCCGGGCTTAAATTGAGGTAACGCTGCTAAATTTGACCTAAAATCGTAGTGTAGACCAGGCCTGAGTCTCATGTACGCTAATGCCTTATTGCACTGCTTTGGCATTCTGAGGTTCTCCTATCACTAGCATCCTGCATTTCTTACTGTGTTTTATTGCTTATGTTTGCAAATGTTTTGATTTTATGACAGACTGACAATATCTTGAACAAACCTTATTGTTTAAACCTTATTGAATTAAGTTTAACCTTATTCAGATCTTACTGTGTTAAGTTAAACCTTATTGAATTAGGGTTAACACCTTTGGGGTACATTGTATTCAAAATGCAATTGTGTATGTTGTATTGTAGCATTGTATTTACCTTCTCTAGTAAGGATGGGGGTACTAATGAACTTCCTATGTTATCAGCCTTTGAAGCTAACCAAATGGAGAGATAAGCGTAACTAGTTCAGACTGGATTCTCTGGAGACCACCAGACCAAAAAAACCCCAAAGATTTTTGGATAAAAATCTGGGTTTTAAACTGACTCAAGGCCTTCTTCCTTATTGGGATATGACCACTGGTCCACGGAGGGCCCCAGTCCTTTGGGGAGGATTGGCAGGACTTGGTCTAATGAGGCCCCATAACACTGTATACATACTTGTTCTGAGATGAAGCTATGATGAACTTGTAACCACAAAGAAACCCCTTGGATGGGGGGATGCCTGGTAAACTGATTAGCAGTAGGTTCTTTTATTGCATTTAATACGTTTTCTTGGTAATGCTTTTTACCTTAAGAATAAAGTAGGCTTACTTAGAAAGAACACTATGTGGTAACTTATAACTGGAGCAATTGCACTGTTAGCAGTCTTTGAAGAGAAAGCAAGCAGGTTTGTTCAAGCAGACTGTCTTTGCTCAAAAATACACAGTAAAGGTAGGGGGAACTGTGCAGCCTGGACATACCCTGGTCAGAAGGTAGTGAGACAAGGATCTCCACCCAAGAGAAGCAGCAAAGAATCCTGTGGCACCTTATAGACTAACAGACGTTTTGGAGATGAGCTTTTGTGGGTGAATACCCACTTCCTCAGATGCATGCCAAGAGAAGCAACAGCTGGAGAGCTGAAAGCCTAAGGGACCACTAGGGGAGGGGATGTGGGGGGAATGCATGTGCAGTTGCCCTGAACTGTGACAATATGTATAATTTTATATGAAATGGGAAACTACATATGAATATACAGGGAATCAACCGTTTAAGCGCCATAATCCTTTCATCTCTATGTCAAAGGTCTGAATTTTGACAATGTCAGTAGTCACCAAATATTAGTAGCATCTAATGATTGTCTAGTGATTTCACTCCAGTTCCTAGTAAACCCTTGGAAATATGATGAAAAATGGTGCTTATTAACATTCTTGGTGGTCATTTTAGGAGAGGGCTCAGCACTGAAGCAGCATCAAGACTAAACTATCTTTTCCCCACCTACAGGGAGTTTATTCTTAATACAGATCAGTGAGGAAGAGGAAGCTTGTACTACGGTGGTCCTTTCCGTAACAGTTCTGTGCATAAACAGACATTTCCCATCCATCTCCAGGGCTGATAACACTGAAGGAATAATATAAACAAAATAAACTTTCCTTAAACAAATTACAAATCAGAAACTCCAAATCTATGTTTTAAATAATTGTATATATCAGAAATTCTTCTGAGTGCAAAAGACTAGCAAAGTGGGAAAATATTAATATTGAATAAAAATAAGTAGTTTGAGCTTACACCAAATGCATCTTTAGAACTGTAAAGAGGATATAGATTACAACTTAAAATCAACATTTTTTTTTCTGGCAGACCTGGAATGTCTAATAAAAGTGAACTTGAATATTATATTTATTATCCTTCATTTATTAGAATATTTCCCACAACTTTTGTTGGATTTCAGGGCAATACTGTTATGTTTTCCATTAAACATTTTAACTAAATCTAAGCTTGGAAATTTGACAAATAAAACATGTAAAAAAAAAACCTGGTTTCAAATGAAGCTTTGATTGTATTTGGACAAAAAAGCATGTACTGTAAAACGGCATGAAGTATCAAAAACACTTTCTATAATCCAAAATATACAGTAGAAAAGGTGTTTTAAATGAGTATTTAATGAGTAATAAGTCGTTGAAGCACCAGTTATTGCTGGCATTAGCTGGAAGGAAATGAAAACGAAGTGCTAAAAGCAGGAAAATATCTCTTTTTTTTTAACTACAACTTTTAAAAAAATAAAATATTAAATTCTGATTGCAAGGCAACGTATCGAAACATGAGGCTTTTGATGTTGCTGTTTCAGGTACAGGTTGTATGTGTTAGTGTAGTGGTACATCACTCTCAAGTGGCGAGGGAAGCTACTTCGCCTCACTGCCTCAGGCAATGGTAGTTGGGCTTGGGATCTGCTGGCTGGGGCTGAACAACAAGCAATCTATAGCTTGCAGCCTCCTGGTTAGTATTGACAGCAATCAAAGTCTAAGGCTCTGGCCCCCTGGGCGGCGCAGAGTAATTAGCAGTTTTTAGCTGAGAGCCTCCTGGCCAAAACAGACAGCAATAAACAATCTAGGGCTCTAGCCTTTTGGGTGGGGCAGAGCAATAAGCAGTCTTTATCCTAGAGCAGTGGTTCTCAGCCTGTGGCCCGTGGGCTGCTTGTGGCCCAATCAGAACACCGCTGCTGCCCATGTGATATCCTCAGGGCCATACAGATAGTATAAATATTGCGTGGATTTGGCCCACATAACACATAAAGAGCTGCATATGCAGCCCACAATGGTAAATAGGTTGAGAACCACTGGCCTAGAGCCTCCTGGCTGAGGCAGTCAAAAGTCTAGAGCAGTGGTTCTCAAACTTACTTGATCGTACCTCCCTTTGTGTCTGTAGTAGTTATACGCCTACCTTCCCACCACACAAGTACGTATACTGATTTAAAAAAATCAACATGCAACTTTCACTAAATATTAAATACAGTAAGGCATTGATTCAAGCAGAACCAATGATCCATTGTAATGAGAACAAAAGCAAAACTGTGATTGTGGTCAATGCTTACAATCAAGTGAGCACCACCACATTGTAGCAAATGGATTAATGCACAGATGGCAATGACACTGTATAATGCTATGCAAACTTAACAGAAATCTGTCAAAATGCACAGCTCCATCTGAGGATCTGATATGTTTGGAGGAATAAGCTTTGCTAGTTATTCATCGCTGTGGATAAAATGTGTGCAGTAATTTTTTTTCTTCTCCTAAAGCTTCTTGTGACCCCCCAGAATACAATCTGTCGCCCCCCACCAGGGGAAACCACCCCCCAGTTTGAGAATGTCTGGTCTAGAGCCCACAGCCTCCTGGCTGGGGCAACCATTAATCAAGGTACAGGCTTTCAGGTCTAGGCTGAGTGAGCTGTTAATCCTCAGGTGTGAGGTAGCGGCAAAGGGCATAGAGGGGCTTGGGATCGCTCTACTCCACTGAGTCCCAACCCGTGGTCCTATTAATGGCAGATAGTCCCTCCACTGGGTCAGCAGTGAAACTGAAATACATTGCCTTGCTTCCCAGTAGCACAACTGGATCAATGTCTGGTTCACCTGGGCTATTTCCTACCCCACTTAGTTGATGCTTCTCCATTGAGCTGGGGCTCTGTTTCACTGCCTAGCAGCCAGGTGGCGGCCACTTCAGTGACTCCTTGGGTCCTCTTTCTCTTTAGGCAGTAGGGTGCTGGTTTGCTTGGCTGCTTGTCCAGTGGCTCAGAAAAGGCTCGGCTCCCTAGAAGTGACATCTGCCTTCTTCTCTAGTGCACTGGCAACTAAGCTGCAGAGTCCCCTCTTTATACTCCCTGCCTTGCCTCAGTACTTAGGCCAACGGGGGCAGGATGGGTAGTGGTCTCTCACTTTCGATTCCAGAGGGAGGCCACTCTGCCTCACTACAGTTAGAAAATAAAAAAATGAGGCAAGCAATGGCACCATTTAGTGGTCACACTGTATAGTAAGAGTTTCAGACTCAATCCACTGAAAGTACTCTGCTTCCTTTGCTGTTTGGAGGCATGTCATTCCTCTGAGTATAGACAAAGCTCTGATGCCCTTTCATTTTAGGGCCTTCCAACTTTCCTCTTCTGTTCCCTCACCTTGAGGTCCCTATCTTGCTCTTTGTAATCCCAGGACTTTCCCTCAAGTGATGATAACAGGAAATGTTGCCGTCTGTGACTTATGAAAATAGCATAGTATTCTATACCTATGCTATATGTTCTTTTACTGGGTTTATCATATGACCTGAGCACCATCCAGTAGCTCATTAAGAAATGTGAGTATACATCTCTCACGTTTGTTCTCTCATCCTCTCTCTAGAGGGAGAAGTGTGTGCAGTGGAGTGTCTTGGTTTGGTAGGGTGGTTGAGTTTTTTTTTTTTGGTTTTTTTTTTTTTTTGGTGAGGTGTTTTTTTTTTAAAATATACCTGTTCTTATGTGTTTGTTAGAGAAGGCAAGCTCAAAAAAATGAACCTGGGAAGCTGGCAAGGTTTGTGATGGTACTTTGTTCCTGAGGGAGTTGTATGGTATGAGATTCTGCCACCCTTACTCAATCAGAGTAGTCCCCATCAGTGGTAAGATGTACTACTCAGTGTCAGTAAAGATGACAATCTGGATCACTGGGAAGAAACAATGATTCATTTTCACAAAGAAATACATGTGTGGGAAGCTGAGCATAAGCATTTCAATATGGGACATCAAACTAAGTAAATATACAGACCTTTTCAAACACTGGATTTATTTGAGTCCATGGTCTGGTGCCAGATACATGGTCAGAGATCTGGTCAAAAGTTCAGAACTTTTCATTTATATATTAGTTGCTGAATGCAGAGCGCACTCCGTGAACTTACTCAGAGGAATCTGAAAAGGCTATTGAAGGTTGTGGCTCTAAGTGAAGACAGCATCTCTAAGTCTGATTACAGATGTGGTTAAACATAAGAGTACATGAAGATCACTCGTTTTCTCTGCAGATATTGGAGTTGTTGCAGAGAGGTACCATAAAAAGTGGATGCCAGAAAATTAATTTAAATTGAATGTCATTCTCTCTCCTTTGTTTCCCTTCTCTGTCACATCTCATTGATTCCATTTAGCTGTCTTTTTGTATGACTGTCCCTAACATGGATTGCAAACACTTCAGGGCAGAGATCTGTTTAATTGCTTGTAAAGTGACTAGCATGCTGTGTGCTATATGAATGGTGAATAATAATTTTCGTTCTCCTAGAACCAGTGTTCACCGAGGAGATATTTGGTGTTTCCCTACCTTCCTTTAAATCCACCTTCAATGACCCCTCTACATGTACTTGAGAATAGACTCTGGGTGGCTCAGTGTTTAAAGTACCTATAGTAAATGTATTTAAATAAGCAAACAAACAAGCCCAAACCTCTGAATAGTTTTGGTCATCTTACAGTTCCTCTTCCCATCCCCGAAATATCACAGACCAAAGAAACTCACTAAGATACGAGGTTTCCTATCATAGAACCCATGGGGCACACCCTTGATATAACTGTTGATTTCAGTGTGGCTACATTAGGGATACTTTTGGTCCCAACACATAACACTTCTGCCTGATATTGACAGCAGCAAAAAAGTTCAATTTTCTAGGGGGTTTCTTAAAAACTTCACTGAGCACTTTACTCACACAAGCAGCCTCATTGCATGAAACGGGCCTGGGCCTGTTCTCAAGAACTTTCTGACAACCTGGCCAACCACACACAATGTTTTTAATTTTTTTAAATGGTTAAGTTCCATTTTTAAAGATCACTTAAGTGAAAGTCAATTGACTTTCTATGGGACTTAGTGTCCTGAATGCCTAAATAACTTAAAAATGACACCTAACTCCCTAAGTCATTTAGTCACTTTTACTTACACATTTTAGCTTTGACCATTCCTCAAAATGGTTGGGGAACAGAACTTGGCCATAAATAGATGTTGAATATTATATCACAAGTGGTCTCATATTTTCTCTTCCTGCATTTAAATTAGTGAAGCTAAATATATTCTACCAGTAAGTCATTAATGTGGTAGTCAAAATGCATGGAGCACATCATCACAGCTTGAGAGGAGATTAACATATCTGTAGGAAAATACTAACATTTCACATAGTTGACAGATCAAACATGTGAGAACTCTAGAACATAATGAACCTCCTTTCTCTTGCTATGGGTTTATAATATGTCAGTGACAATTTGTACAGTGCCTTACAAAGCCTTTAGTCTCTAATCCCAGATGATAACAAGGAAGTATTTAATGGAATGGTTGTGAATGCTGCTGAAATTGTCCACTCTTTCTCTATAAATGTCTCTCTCTCTCTCTCTATAAATGAAATTGCTTTTCTTGTTTATTTTCCTGGTTAAAAAAAAAGGCCATTTATTATTAGAAATCTGTTCCCATGCAGGTACTTGTAGACTGTGATTCAGTCATTTAGACTCAGCTTTTTTAGTTTCTCACTATAAGGCATATTTAAAAATTGCTCTCACTTTTTCACTATTTCCAGGCTGCATAAATACATGCTGTCCACCTAAAATTCCCACTGTAGTTTTCAACTGAATAAGTTATTCTTCACTTGCTCTCTTGAGATGTTTTCAGCATTGCTGCTCACTGTTGAACATTTGCAGAACAATAGTGAACTAAGTAATATTGTGGGATAACATTGTGCTTGTCAGAATAAATATGTTGTTTAGAAGCATACTGCAATAGTCTTGCTTTCTCATGGCAGCTAATATCAGAGGGTTGCTGTGTTAGTCTGTATCCACAAAAACAATGAGGAGTCCGGTGGCACCTTAAAGATTAACAGATTTATTTGGGCATAAGCTATCATGGGTAAAAAACCCACTTCTTCAGATGCAGTAGTTTTTTTACCCATGAAAGCTTATGCCCAAATACATCCGTTAGTCTACATCAGTTTAAGGTGCCATGCTACCACCAGACTCCTTGTTGTTTTCATGGCAGCTAGAGTCCTTCAAAGAGGAGATGAAAACTAGGACTACTGGCTTTTTATTTGAAATTTATCTTTAGCTCATGTATCTCTTGGATTTGGGGATCTTTGAGTCACATCTAAGGGGAAGATGAATTTCTAAAATAAAGAAATTTCTTTAATAGTGCTTTGTGCTTTTTAAATGCTGTTTTAACAAATAAACAAAGCTACCAAATTAAATCAATCCTTGGACCGAAACCAGATGATGCAGTTTGTTCTCCCTTCCAAAGATTTTTTTTTGTCAACTGTTTTACGCTGTCGTATCACTTTGGATGAAGAGGAGCTATATGCACTAAAATGGTATAGCAAACAGAAGTGATTTTCTTAATCAGCTTCAATAACACTTTCTGCTCTGTTCCACTGATGCAGAGGTAATTTTGAATACATTCATTCTTCTGGCTGTGCAGCAGAAGCACTGAATGCAAATAAAATATGTGATAACTAAAGAGAAAACTCTACAGGGATTAGGGCTAGAGGAGGTGAAGGGCAGAAGCTCAGTTGCATGGGAGGATTTTCCTGAAGAATTTCCACAGTGGCCTAAAAAAGTGGAAACTAGGGAGGCCTGCACTGGTTAATGCTGTGGATAGTCAGGCTACAGCAGGAGAGGTATGAAATGGTTCCTTAGCTTGCTGCATGGTCAGGATTTACTGAACCCCTAAGGTCGTACAGATAAACTCCTTGCCTTCTCCAGAGATACTGACAGTCTCCACAGAGAGCAGGTGGGACTGGAGAAGTTTTAGGGTCCCGTCTTAAGACCTCATTGTGAGCCTGTCCTTATACAAGTTAGTAGGTGGGATTCAGTCTGAGAACTTGCAGGGCCTCTGCTGCCCCTTCCTTGCCCCCAATTGCTAGGAGTGGGAGAGAGATAACTCTAGCTGTGGTACATACTCCATCCAGTCTAATTCAGGTTCTTGAACTCTCAGCTCAGCAATGAAATAGTTACTTTCCCAAGGAGTCCCACTGTCCTAAGTAACTACTCACTACTGATAGAAAGGGGTTCACCAATCTGGCCTACAGGTGGCTAGATTTTGAATGTGAAGAAAGACTGTAGGACAGAGATTTTTTTTTCCTACAAAGACAATGTGGCCATTTTCTCTCTCTTTTTTTTCTCCCCGTTTTTGTACACTGAACTGGTGGAGGTGAGTGAGAATGAGGGTCCAAGGCTCCATTTCTTGGTGGCAATCGAACTAGAGAAAAATAATTTGGGTCTATGTTATCCATGAAAACACATCAGAACTTTGAAACAACTGCAGTAGAAACATTCTCTGAGGAATCCATCCCAGGTTTTACACAAGAAGCAATGCATGTTAGGATAGGATGTTATGGAAGTATTCAAAAATACTGTGTAGAAAAGACATCCAGGTACACTGGAAGCAAATAAACTTCATTCTAATTAATATATAATTGCATTTAGAGTGAGTCTAAGTGTATTAATTAAATGTTTCCAGTAATGTAGGACATGAATTTCACTTTTGTTTTTCTGCTGGGTTATGATTACATGTGCTAGGACATTTCAGGATCAAATCTCTGTGTATGACAGCATGCACAAAATAGAATTGCATATTTGTACATGCACATAATATATGAGGTATCTAGGCCTGAATCCAGTGCAGCACTTACGCATGTGCTCAATTTTAAGCTTAAATACTCCCACTGTCATCAATAGAACTATTTAAGCTCATTTTTAGTTTAGGTGTGTAAGTGCTTTGCTGGATCAAAGTCCATGTGCACATGCAAGTACTCAGTCTTTGCTATGTTGCAGTTAAGCTATTTGTGTCCTCCTTGCAAATCTTTACTCTTGAGGGAGAACAACCCTTTTGAAATTGCATTAATAGAGGTTCTTCAAAAATCTACATGAAGAAAACCAAACAAACCTCATCGATGCACGAATGCTGACAGCTATTAATATTGTAAGCAGCCAGTGTAAATCCCACCAGTGCAAACTCAGTAGAGTGTTTGATCAAAGTCTACAAAAGATGAAGCTAAGAAAGACAGGTGAACACGCAAGCCATATTACATAGGCTATAATGTTCTTTCAGCTGTAATATTTAGGGAGAAAAATGTTAAATAATAGTTTAATATGCCTTTGATTTGGAAACATTTTTCCTTAAATCATGCGGAAGGTTAAAATGCATGACAAAACCCCAGTACTTATCCCTGTTGAAATCTAAAAATGTCAGACTTTCATGTGAATTTCATTCTTAATCTGTGCATTTTCTTAGCAAGTTTTTCGTGGGAAGGGGTAGCTAGTGAAGTAGTAACTGAAGGAAAATATGGTTTGTGTTTTTGTGAAGTGTCTTTTACACTTACTCCTAGAATTCAGTCAACATTTTTTTTGGAAGGCTAGAAAGGGTCACTGCAATGAGGGAAAAACATATTTTGGAATTCCTTCTTGTATTGTCAGCTGTTTGTACATTTAATGAGCATTCTGAACTGCCATCACAGTAAATACACAGCACTGCTGCCAAATCAGATGGGATTTAAACCTGCCATAATGTTTTTATAATTACAGAGGAATGCGGGGTGGCCTGTGGTAAAGAAAACTGAAACTGGACACATTAAATGGCTTGTCTATACATAACTGCTAAGTTACCACTTGAAATTATTTTTGCTTTAATAATATCTTCTGTATCCAGTATTTGCTGCTTCATTCAATTAGCTGTACTTAGACCTGGCGCCAATAGGGCCCACTGTTAAGCATGGAACTTTGGCTCCAGAAGCATTAAAGCATACATATTAGATAGCTTAAACTACACAAGTAGGCATATGAATAGACAGACAATGCTAGATCTAAAAGAAGAGAAAAAGATTGGTTTGTTTCATGAGACATAAGCATTTATTAGATAACATTCAAGATAACAAAAATTTAGCTTTGTGGATTTTACTGGCTCAAACGATTCCCTTCTGCTGTTTTTGTTATGGCTTTGTTTCCTTGTGGTTGTGAGTTTCAGAAGAGATGTCATTGCTCAAGTACATCTCCCACCTAATTAAAATAAAACCAGAAGCAGTGAGCTTATTATCCACAAATTGGATTGGAAACTGTGTTCTTTAATATGAGTGTTCCAAATAACAAATGTGCGAGATGGAGGAGAAGAAAAAAACAACAACAAACAAACAAAAAAAAAACCAACCAACCCACCAGCAGCATTAGTTGCATGTATATACCCTTGAAAATATTAGTACTTAGCTGAAAGTATTTGCTGAATTTCACTTTCAATATTCTTGGCATGGTTGCAGTAGGAACTGTTTGCCAGTTTTCTAGGTTCTTTTTAATTCTTGTAGATGATTATTGTTTCAAAACTAGTAAATAGCAAGGATAAAGTAATGCTTATACAATGCATTTTATGTACGTTCAACTGCAGAGTCCTTCTTTTGTCCTGTATTGGATCACAGGCATATTCCTGAGATGAAAGCCTCACAATTCTTTGAACTTTTAAAATCTCATTATGTAAAGTTAATTAGCAAAACAATGTTTTCAAATGTACAGTACACGTTCTATCCTTTGAACGCTGTGAACATTTTAGACAATAGGACACATCAGCCTTTCAGGCTTCAGAGCTGCACAACAGTTATTCTTCGAATAAACAAACTGTAGTATTTTTCTTTAATATTTTGCCTTTATTCAAAGGTGAAGCAACAGGCCTTAGTGAAAAACTTTTGTTGGGTGCTGTTCCATGCTGTTCCCTTATCCATTTTCTTTTCAACTAGCTCAAAATGAAAAATGGCCATGTTTTGAAGTCCTGAGAAAGGAATCACCATGGAACAAAAAGTTACACACAATGCCCCAGGATATCTTCTAAATCTTAACACAGGTGCCTGAGGTAATAGGGAAGCACTCTTACAGACAGACAATCCTCTGACCCTGTTACTATATACAAATCAGAACTGGAAAGAGCTATTTTATGCAGCCTTACAGCCAATAACTCAATTATCTGTTGGAGCAGGGAACCTTTTTGGTTGCTGCCGCCATCCCCCCCACCCCCGAATACCTCGAAGTAACTGCACTATATTAATATAAATTGCATTAGAATGATGGAAACTTGCAGAACGATTGGTGAGTTTTAATTTTAGACATAGCTGGACACATCCACTGAAACTGGAGCATCCACGCTTTGCCCAACTGGAGGATGTATTGGCGGCTTTCCAGAAGACTGTGTCACCCTTTATTTGCATAAAATTGAGCATATTGCAGCTGCCTTCAGCTTTATACAGAGATATGATCTGTGAAAGTCCCAGCTTCCATTTTTAACTGAAGGTTTGGGGTGAGAGATTGCTCAGTGGTTTGTGCATTGACCTTCTAAACCCAGGGTTGTGAGTTCAATCCTGAGGGAGCTGGGGCAAAAATCTGTCAAGGGGTTGGACTACATGATCTCTTCCAACCCTGATATTCTATGAACAGATCTAGCTTAATATAAGAGGGACCAGACATAGATTCATAGATTCTAGGGTCAGAAGGGACCAATGTGATCATCTAGTCCGACCCCCTGCACAAAGCAGGCCACAGAACCCTACCCATCCACTTCTATAACAAACCCCTAACCTATGCCTGAGTTATTGAAGTCTTCAAATTGTGGTTTGAAGACCTCAAGCTGCAGAGAATCCACTAGCAAGTGACCCACGCCCCACACTGCAGGGGAAGGCGAAAAACCTCCAGGGCCTCTGCCAATCTGCCCTGGAGGAAAATTCCCTCCCAACCCCAAATATGGCGATCAGCTAAAACCCTGAGCATGTGGGCAAGACTCACCAGCCAGCACTCAGAAAAGAATTCTCTGCAGTAACTCAGATCCCATCCCATCCAACATCCCATCACCAACCACTGGGCCTACTTATCTGGTGATAATCAAAGATCAATTGCCAAAATTAGGCTCTCCCATCATACCATCTCTTCCATAAACTTATCAAGCTTAATCTTAAAGCCAGATATGTCTTTTGCCCCCGCTACTCCCCTTGGAAGGCTGTTCCAGAACTTCACTCCTCTAGTGGTTAGAAACCTTCGTCTAATTTCAAGTCTAAACTTCCTAGTGTCCAGTTTATACCCATTCGTTCTTGTATCTACATTGGTACTAAGCTTAAATTCCTCTCCCTCCCTAATATTAATCCCTCTGATATATTTATAAAGAGCAAGCATATCCCCCCTCAGCCTTCTTTTGGCTAGACTAAACAAGCCAAGCTCTTTGAGTCTCCTTTCATATGGCAGGTTTTCTATTCCTCGGATCATCCTAGTAACCCGTCTCTGAACCTGTTCCAGTTTGAATTCATCCTTCTTAAACATGGGAGACCAGAACTGCACACAGTATTCCAGGTGGGGTCTCACCAGTGCCTTATATAACGGTACTAACACCTCCTTATCTTTGCTGGAAATACCTCGCCTGATGCATCCTAAAACCGCATTAGCTTTTTTCACGGCCATATTACATTGGCGACTCATAGTCATCCTGTGATCAACCAGTACCCCAAGGTCCTCCTCCTCTGTTGCTTCCAACTGATGCATCCCCAATCTATATCTAAAGTTCTTATTATTAATCCCTAAGTGCATGACCTTGCATTTTTCACTATTAAATTTCATCCTATTACTATTACTCCAGTTTACAAGGTCGTCCAGATCTTCCTGTATGATATCCCGGTCCTTCTCCATGTTAGGAATGTCCCCCAGCTTTGTGTCATCCGCGAACTTCATTAGCACATTCCCACTTTTTGTGCCAAGGTCGGTAATAAAAAGGTTAAATAAGATTGGTCCCAGAACCGATCCTTGAGGAACTCCACTAGTAACCTCCTTCCAGCCTGACAGTTCACTCTTCAGTACGACCCGTTGTAGTCTCCCCTTTAACCAGTTCCTTATCCACCTTTCAATTCTCATATTGATCCCCATCTTTTCCAATTTGACTAATAATTCCGCATGTGGAACCGTGTCAAATGCCTTACTGAAATCGAGGTAAATTAGGTATACCACATTTCCTTTGTCTAAATAGTCTGTCACCTTCTCAAAGAAGGAGATCAGGTTGGTTTGGCATGATCTACCTTTAGTAAAACCATGTTGTACTTTGTCCCAATTACCATTGACCTCAATGTCCTTAACTACTTTCTCCTTCAAAATTTTTTCCAAGACCTTACATACTACAGATGTCAAACTAACAGGCCTATAGTTACTCGGATCACTCTCCCTTTCTTAAAGATAGGAACTATGTTAGCAATTCTCCAGTCATACGGTACAACCCCTGAGTTTACTGATTCATTAAAAATTCTAGCTAACGGGCTTGCAATTTCATGCGCCAGTTCCTTTAATATTCTCGGATGAAGATTGTCCGGGCCCTCCGATTTTATCCCATTAAGCTGTTCAAGTATGGCTTCTGCCTCAGATGTGGTAATATCCACCTCCATATCCTCATTCCCGTTTGTCATCCTTCCATTACCCCTAAGCTCCCCATTAGTCTTATTAAAGACTGAGGCAAAGTACTTATTTAGATATTGGGCCATGCCTAGGTTATCCTTAACCTCCTTTCCATCCTCAGTGTGTAGCGGTCCCACTTCTTCTTTCTTTGTTTTCTTCTTATTTATATGGCTATAGAACCTTTTACTATTGGTTTTAATTCCCTTTGCAAGGTTCAACTCTGCTTGGCTTTTAGCCTTTCTCACTTTATCCCTACATGTTCTGACCTCACTAAGATAGCTTTCCTTGCTAATCCCACCCTTCTTCCACTCCTTGTAGGCTTTCTGCTTTTTCTTAATCACCTCTCTGAGATGCTTGCTCATCCAGCTTGGTCTGCAACTCCTGCCTATGGTTTTTTCCCCCTTTCTTGGGATGCAGGCTTCCAATAGTTTCTGCAGCTGCGACTTAAATTCCAGGCCTCTTCCGCATTTAGATCCACAAGTTCTTCAGTCCAATCCACTTCCCTAACTAATTTCCTTAATTCTTTAAGGTTAGCCCTTTTGAAATAAAAAACCCTAGTCCCAGACCTATTTTTGTTTATCCTTCCATCTAGTTTGAACTGAATTAACTCATGATCACTCGAACCAAGGTTGTCCGCTGCAACCATTTCTTCTTTGAGGTCCTCACTGCTCACCAAAACCAAATCTAAAATGGCATCCCCTCTTGTCGGTTCTTCAACTACTTGGTGAAGGGATCTATCAGCTATCACATCCAGAAAAATCTGATCCCTACTATTCTTGCTAGCACTTGTACTCCAGTCTATATCTGGGAAGTTAAAGTCTCCCATGATCACACATTTCCCATTAGTGTCTACTTCCTTAAAAACATTAAAGAGGTCTCTATCCATATCCAAATCAGATCCCGGCGGTCTGTAGCACACCCCAAGCACTATCTCAGGGGAGGCTCTTGTAGCTTTCTTTCCCAGTGTGATTTTTGCCCAGACAAACTCTGTCTTGTCCATTCCATCACTTCTTATTTCTTTACAGTTAACCTCTTAATTGATGTACAGTGCTACTCCACCACCTTTGCTGGGGCCTACATTTTCCACAGGATGCTGATGAGGGCAGCCTCCAAACAAATTGCAGAACTCTGGTGTAATACACTGAGCTGCACTTTGGACACCCACAGATACTTTTCTGTGGTTGTGTTTATTTTAATTTCAACTGTTTAATTTATTTTTGTAAACAGTGAATTTTTGTTGGCACAACAGTGATGTATTTATAACACTGGCAAGACCAAAGAATGGTGCAGGTAGAAGCTGTAGAAGCTTCTTCCATGGTTCTGTCCGTGTACCTCAGTTAGAATAATAGGGCAGGCATATTGGGGTTTGACTTATATTTCTTGCCTCAGAGGAATGAATTCTCTGTACTTTTTGCTGGAGCAGGGTTTCAGACTGCAAATCTAGGGATGGGGAGGCTTGAAATCTAACAGAGCACTCTCAGTGTAGAGGAGAAGCCTCTGCAGCTGCAAAGCCTATCATGCTTATGAAGCAATATAGATGCAAAAGTAATAGACATTAGGGACCTTAGAGTATGTCTACACATAAACCTCTACAGTGGCGCAGTTGCATTACTGTAGTACTTCAGTAAAGACACTATCTATGCCGACGGAAGGAGTTCTTGCATTGGTACTCCACCTCCCGGAAAGGCAGTAGCTAGGTCAACGGGAGAATTCTCCCATCAACCTAGTTCTGTCTGCACGGGGGTTAGGTCAGTTTAGCTGTGTCACTCAGGGGTGTGAATTTTTCACACCCCTGAGTGATGTAGTTATACTGTAGTGGTGTAGTTATACTGACCTAGTTTTCTAGGGTAGACTAGGCCTTAGAAAAGATGTTAATATCTGTTTGTTTAATGCAGTAAAGGGTATTATCCACAAGTGCTGACTCCAGGGCTGGAGCACCCACAAGGAAAAAAATGGCCGTTGCTGAGCAACCACCAGCAGGCCCCCTATCAGTATATCTCCCTGCCCCCAGCGCCTTCTGCCTGCTGGTGGACCCTGCCAATCAGTGCCTCTCCCTCCCTCTCCATGCCTCGTGCCAGTCGTGATCAGCTGTTTCGCGGCGTGAAGGAGGCTTGGGGGGGGGAGGAGTGAGTACGCGGCACGCTGCGGGGGGGGGGAGAGCGGAATGGGGCAAGAAGAGATGGGGTGGAGGTATAGCCTTGGGGGAAAGGGTGGAGTAGGAGTGGGACCTGGGGCAGAGTGAGGGGAACAAGCACCCCCTGGCACATTGGAAAATCAGTGTGCATCATTGACTAACTGGGCACCTCAAACCTACACTATCTCTAGACAATGGTTATCTTTCTGTCTGTCTTTCAAAATAATGAAAAGAGCAATAGCATGTGGATGAAGACAGGTTCACGCACACATGGCTGGCCACTGGAAATAACGAAACATTTCTTTATGCACCAAAACCTTTTGATTAAATAAAAAAGTGCAAAACTGCCCCAAGATTTCAAGAGATTATTTGCTGCCTCATTTTGCTTAGGGGAAAAAAAGCTGCTTTTGGGATGGAGGGAGGGAAAGGTGGAGGTCACAAAAAACACAAGAACAGACCGTTATAAGCCTTTTTTCCCCTTTGATAAATAAGTAACACTACATAGCCTCATTACCTTATGGGGTTCTTTCATGTGGCAGATAAAGGCATAACAATATGGATGACAGGTATCAAAAGCCAGGGCAGGCTAAGCCTTGAGGCCCCACCTCTTTTCCCCTCTCCCCTGAACCTGGCGGGAGCTCAGCTCCAGCTGGCGGCCTGGAGATTGGGCCAGCTGGGGTGAGCGTTGCCCTGTGCAGCTTGGGCTGGGGCTCGTTTGGCTGCGTGGGGGATGGGGCATGGCTTGGGGCTCCTCTGGCCACAGGCAAAAGGAGCAGGGCCAGCAGGTTAGCTTCCCCAAAGAGGGAGTTCACCTGCCACCCCTCGGTCCTCTCTGGCTGGCAGTTAAGTTAAAAAAAATTCACACTGTAAATAAACACAACTTTTTAACAGTGAGGGTAATTAAGCATTAGACCAGATTACCAGGGGAAGGAATTAAGTCATCCTCATGTGGAGTTGTTTGATTAAAGATTGGATGTCTTTTTTTTTTTAAGTAGTATTGCCAATGCTTGTGATATAATTGTGTGTGGTGATATTTGGTGGTTTTCTTAGAGCCCCAGCTCCTGGATTCCTGTGATTATGTGAGATTCTTTTAACATTTATTTAACAACAACAATAGTTTCCAAGCCTCGTGGCTGTGGGGAAAAACTTGAAAATGTGACCTATGATGTTTAGTAGTTTGACTCATGCTTTTTGAACACTTGCAATTGGCAGTACTCTGAAAGATATGCTTTGGCTCAGCTATAAGTTATTGGGCTCACTAGTGCCCACCTAATAGAATAGGGAACAATCAATTATTCTCTGTACTGTAGTAATTACTATGTGAAATTCTATGGCTTGTGTTACGTGGGAAGTCAGACAATTATTTTAGTGCTTCCTTCTGGAATTAACTTATGAATCAAAGCATTGTGTATTATACTACCAAATTAAACTTTGCTTATATTTTGCTTGGAACTAATTGAAATGTATCATTAACACCAAGTACATCATTTCACCATTGCCAAGGCATTCTTGGAATATATCATGTCTATTTACATTATGCGACCCATAAAACTGACATTTTAATGTATCTCATGGTATGTCCTCAGAGTTCTAGCATTGGTGTCCCAGTATGGCTATGTGTGAAATAAAATGTAAACTAAGTGAAATGATCCTTGGTCTGATATGTAGTGATAAATTTTCAGAAGGAAAGCAGCTCTGTTTGCAAGTGCATGTTGCAACCATGGATTGTTACCATCATTCCACTACAAGTAGCTGTGCTTCTTTCTGTTTTCTTGACTGCAGGTGGAGGTTGGAGACATGGGAATGCAATTATTCAGATTTACATCTGCAATTAATTTTATAGGAACAAAAACTGAGGTGCAAATTGAGCCTGCAAACAACTGTCAGACTATAACCCAGGTAAAAATAGGTTCCTCAATGTGTCTGTCTCATTGCTGCTGTTTTTACAATAAACCTTATGTTCTTTTGAACAATGACTTTATGAATGTTTTGTGATCACTGTTGCTGGCAGAAACCCTAAAGAAAATATCAGTTTGGGAATCATCATTTTAAATTATCCTGATATGCAGGCAACACTTTATATTTAATGGAATCACAGACAACTGCAAATAAGTTCTGTACTGCAGCGCCAAGCTGTTCAAGAATCCTGCATTCTAAAACAATTTGGATTATCTCTGAAGATAACTATAACTCTGAATATCCCTTAACTAGATCTCTTTTAAAACCCTGTTTTGCTCAATTCCATTTGCTTGGTCTCATATGATCATAAAGTACTTAGGAATGCATTTAGTAGACTACTGTAGAGAAAACTCTTGCATAACACTTAAAAAGAGTTTTAAAAATCTTAAAGGAGTACGTACACTTTGAAAATGATGCAGTCCCTCAGTTTCATTTCTTATTTTCCTGTTTCTTAATTTCATATTTTGATAGACACTAAAAATATTTTACATAGGTGACAGTTAAACTGGGTATCTGATCTTGGAAGACATTATGGAGCTCTCTAAATTAATTGGGCCCTAAAGACCTTACAGGAGGCACTGAGTAACACACAGGATTGGGACCTAAATCTTAGTGTCCTTACTCCATGTTTTCCATCTTCTTGCAGTTTAACATGAAGGAACTTCAGTGAAAGGTAGCATTTTCTATCTAGGTTTTCATAGAGGTCCTCAGTCACCATAGTATCTGAGCATCTCATAAACAAAATAAATTATACTAGCAACACTCCTGCGAGGTACAGAAATGTTATAACCATTTTATCTGTGAGGAGCTGAGGTACAGAAAGAGTTAATGACTCGCTCAAGAGCAAATATGCAGTGGTGATTTAGCTGTGTTGATCCCAGGATATTAGAGAGAGAAGGTGGTTGAGGTAATATCTTTTATTGGACCAACTTCTGTTGGTTACAGATACAAGCTTTTGAGGTTACACAGAGCTGAAGAAGAGCTAGGCTGTTGAGTTAAACATGCCAGCTGATTTCTACCACCAATAAATAAAGGCTGTTTTCAGCTGAAGCGAACTTGATACAAATGAACTATAAAATAATGAGCTATTTCAGAGATTTTCATTCTCTAGGCCAGTGATGCACAAACTTCTCCAGTTGTGCCCCTCTTGCCTTTTACAGAATTTGTCAAGCTTCCCCACCCCCCTCTCCCCCCGTTCCTTGTAATCTGAAGTAATCTCCTACTTCTGAGCTGGGCAGCCAGAGAGCAGTGGCTGCTGGCCGCCCTGCAATGCCCACTCAGTTTTTATCCCGCTACCGCTATTATGGCAGCAGGTCCTGCAGGACCCATGGGATCCCAGTTTCTTTGCCCCCCCTGCAGAGAGAGACGGGGAGCGTGCCCCCCAGTTTGTGCACCTCTGCTCTAGGCAATGTAAGGGAAATATGTTTGTGTGAGATGTCTCATGAAGAAAACATTTTAATATTTTAAATACAAAACATGAGTAAACAATATTAAAAGTGAGTGATCCTTTATCCCACAAGAAACTTCCATTTTTTCAGGTAACTGATGCCATCAAATGCCAAGGAATTGTGTGAGCAGTAATAGGCAAACTCAAAAACCTTGGACATTCAGCATCGATAAGCACCCAAAAACGTGCATACTTAATTGAAGTTTACTAAACTATCTGAAGTCTCTCATTTTTCTTATTTATTTAGCATGGTATCTAGGAGCCCCAGTTGTAGACCAGCACCCCATTGTGCTATTGGCTGTACACAACACAAAACAAAAGGACAGTCCTTGCCCTAAGCCAGGTACCAGACAAGAGTCAACAGATGGGTATAGACTGGTGGTGGAGTACAAGTAAACAATGAGATAATAGGCATGATAGGCTGTGGTTTCTGCACACCAAGAGCGTAACTGTTGTCAAGTATTTTGTAGGTGTCACAGAAAAGGGAATGACATTTTGGCACTTCTGACTCCAGGAACAGAAGTGTGGAAGAATGTGAAAATAATTGAAAACAAAAGAGTTAACTGAAGTTTTTGAACCTCAGAAAATGTACTCTGAGTTTAGTTTGAATTTAGGGCAAATTGCTTCTGTGGATCTTATTTTATTCTTGTTTACCAATCCCTCATAGTAACTGGGTCATCTTGACAGTCATTCTATGTTTAGTATCTGGCTATTTAAACTATGAAATTAGGAACAGAATAAGCCACCATGTAGGTAGGTGACACTGTTTGAGGGTCGAATCTGATCCTTAAATTTATACCTGGGAGAGGTCAAACTCTGCAATGTTAGATTAATGCTATGCATCCTGTTGGATTGATTATTGAACATCCTATCTTTGCTAGCCTGCTTTTGAATAATTTGCCTACTGGGATCATTATCATCCTGTACTGAAGTGATTAGGAGATGATTTCATGGAAGGCTATGACCTTATTTTATAACAGTTTAAAATGATAATAAAGTTTAAATGATTATTTTTTTTTCTAAAATAGAAAGTAACTGACGTGAAAAGAACATGGAACATCATGACTTCAGCTCTTGTAGAAAATCTATAGTCTACAGATGCTGCTATAGCCTTTGTTATACAGTACAATGACTTTGTGGTGGTGGCCTTATCTAAGGTAAACTGTATTTTGTTTGGTAAGTAAAAAGAAAAAAAATGAATACCAGCTTTCATTTTGAATTGAATAGAATAGATTGAGATCAATCTGCCGCCTAAACCATTTTTGAGTGACTCAACAGGGAATGATTTTATGAAAAAAAAAAAAAGAGAGAGAGAGAAATAGCACTGAAAAACACACCAGTCTGTACTTCATTCATAGAATGCACGACAAAAGAATTGTGTTGGGATTCTTGCCCGATGCTGCTGTCCTATTGGGCCAGATTGTGAAACCCTTACTCACACTGACCTCAGCCACAAGTAGTCTCATTAATACTTAAAGGATTACTAGTGGTGTAAAGTATTATACCTTTTGAGCCAGGGTGGCAAAAGCTAGCTCTTCATAAATATCGGGTGAAATGCTTGCTCTAATGACGTCTATGGGAGCTTTGCTAGGGGGCCAGGATTTCAACCATTGTTTCTGCTTCTGAGCTGTGGGGCTTAACTCTGAAAGGAATTTCTCATGTAATGTGGGACCTTCATCTAACCCTTTGTCTGTGTAACATTCTGTCATTTATTTATTTATTTATTTTTGCTGATCATTAGTAATAACGATTGTGAAAACAATTAATCTTGTATCTGAAGCCATTTTAGTTATGGAAATTTAATTCTAAAATAAAAAGCCAATTTAAATTTTAAACCCAAGAGTAGAAATACCTGTAAATAAGTACATCTGGCCAAGCATTTTTAGATGACTATCCTATATATAATTTCTGTACAAAACGTTAATTACAAACATAGTGGGACATTGTCACTTTACATTCTACCCTGGCAAGGAGCTGTGCTTTGCTGCACTGCTCTAGGACCAGCCCAGGGAAGCAGACTGGGATTCAAAGAGCCATATTTTTGCCCCCTGGCTTCCTTAATGGTCTGGGGAGGAAGTAAATGGTTCTGGGTGCATATCTGGTACAGCATATGTCACTCAGTGTACTGGCAGAGATGTATTGGCTGGTGTGTTGGTTGGGAGACAGCTTCACACAGTCCCTGTCCTCCCACCTTCACAGTGTGAGGAGGGAGAAGCTTCACTTCTGTTCTCATCATGCAATCTGTGGTACAGGTAGCTCACACAGGAGAGTAGGGAGGTGCCTTATTCCCCCTTACTCCCTTCCGCCTAGTGTTATTAGCAATCTGGCTGTTAATTGAAATTGCTAATGAGCAAGAACTTTGTATATTTCTCTTTACACATTTGTAACAAACAATTATACACTGAAGGCCAGATTGTGGCCCCCCCATGAAGGGACATAAAGAAGGAATAAGAGTGTTGGTCCTAGTGAGTAAAGGGGTGCGGTGCACCTTCTACTTCACCATCCTCTAAGCATATGGGCAAGGATGGGGAACTCTTGGCTTTTCTCCATCATCTCTCCCTCATCATATTCCAGTAGACACAAAACATATTGGTAAAAGCCAGGGGCACATTACTGTTCCCATACCCTTCATGACCATGCAGCTCAGACCACAATCTGACCTTTAGTGTATAGCTGTTTGTCATTGTAACAGGTTGTGCTCACCACTTTGGCGACTCCTGCTGGTTGCTCCAGGAATTAGCTCTGTCCATCAGCAGGGCATCCTCCTCTTGGGGTGTCTCATTCTCCGTCGCTGCTTCTCCACCGTCTCTGCTGTCTGTGGGGACCGTGTCACTCCCAGAGCATGGAGTCCTCTTCAGGGCACTGCCCTCCAGCTGTGCTCCAACTCCGTTGTCTCCCCCATTCCGGGGGAACCAGCAGTCCTTTGCCTGGCGAAGTGGTGAATTGCAGCCCCTAGTCCAGCCCCTTGCTCAGGGACAAACTGCAGTCCTTTGGCTGGCCACTTCCTTCGGCAGCCAGGGGCAAATGGAGGGAGCCCATGCCCACCTGCTACTCTGGGCCCTGACCCAGGGACCCTATAGCTGGCAGCTGCTCACTGTCTCTCGTTCCCCTCTGCCGCTATCTGTTTTCCCTAGGCCACTTCCCCGTAGCCCCAGCACCTACTTGGCCCCTGTATCAAGACCTCAGTCTGGGAGCCAGCCAGGCTGGAGTGCCGCTTACTCCCCTGACCTCGCCCAGCACTGCTGTGTCCCAGGTCCTTCTCCCTCAAGCTCTAGGGAGAGTGACCTCCTGTTTGCCCTGCAGCCCATCTTATAGGACCGAGCCTGGCCCTGACTGGCTGCTTCTAAGCCTTCCTCTGATTGGCTGGGTTCTGCTAAGCTACCCCAAAGGGTGCTATTAACCCTTTGCCAGTCAGTGAGGGGCAGCTGCCCCATCACAGTCATATACTTATTTTTGCAGGTTTATAACTATCTTATTCATTATCAATTTCAATTATCAGACAGATTGCTAATAATCCTAGGTGCAGGGGAGTAAAGGCCCTACTCATTTCAGTTTAGGCAGCCGGTTTAGTTTTTAGCCAACTTTAGTGTTCCTGTCAGTTGAGTGATAGTTACTGGAGCTTGGCAATAACTTGGTACTTGACTTTTCCAAAAATCCATGTGCTGTGTTTTATTCATGAATCTCTGTTCATTTAGGACTATTAGCTTTCCATAAGTGAACACTTATACCTAAAAGAACATAAAAAAGGGAAAAGTTAACAAGTGACCATTAAATAGCACAATAAAGGGTAATGAGGTATGTTCACCTGTGATAAAAACACAGTGGGAGGTATATAAAAGGAAAATAGTTTAAATTACCTGATACATTAGTAGGAAGCAGTAAAATACCCACAGGATGAAAGTTCAGAGGTATCTGAACTTGTTGCAACTTGGAATCCATTCTTTCCACTTTAAGTTATCGCATAATGTTATGTGAGTGAATATGATCTAATTTCAACAGACACATAACACATTTAAATTTTTTTGCCCCCTAATATCTAGCAATGAACCAAGTAGAATAGCATCTAACTGCAGATATAACTGTAAATAGCTTATAATTAGAGTGGAGAGAATAATTGGCAAGAAATGATTGATTTGATGCACTTAGCCCCTTTTTCTGCTGTCAGCTCACCATTGCCTTAGATTTATGTGGTGTTCAAAATAATTCATAACTTTTAAACTTTTTTTTGGTTTCTATTGTTTGCTATAACACAAACAGAAGCTCACTTCTATTCCTGATGGGCCTGATTCTGCCAAGATACTCAAAGTGATTAGTATCTTAATTTCCCTTAAAATTAATTCCATTACTCTTAGTTATGCACTCATGTTCTATATTAAGCAATTACTCTCCACCTTGGTAACTTGCCAGCAAGTTAAAGAAGTATGGGCTGGATGAATAGACTATAAGATGGATAAAAAGCTGGCTAGATTGTCGGGCTCAACGGGTAGTGATCAATGGCTCCATGTCTAGTTGGCAACCAGTATCAAGCGGAGTGCCCCAAGGGTCGATGCTGGGGCTAGTTTTGTTCAGTAACTTCATTAATGATCTGGAGGATGGCGTAGACTGCACTCTCAGCAAGTTTGCAGATGACACAAAACTGGGAGGAGCGGTAGATATGCTGGAGGGTAGGGATAGGATACAGAGGGACCTAGACAAATTAGAGGATTGGGCCAAAAGAAATCTGATGAGGTTCAACAAGGACAAGTGCAGAATCCTGCATTTAGGATGGAAGAATCCTATGCACTGCTACAGACTTGGGACCAAATAGCTAGGCAGCAGTTCTGCAGAAAAGGACCTAGAGGTTACAGTGGACGAGAAGCTGGATATGAGTCAACAGTGTGCCCTTGTTGCCAAGAAGGCTAACGGCATTTTGGGCTGTATAAGATGGGACGTTGCCAGCAGACTGAGGGACGTGATCATTCCCCTCTATTCAGCATTGGTGAGGCCTCATTTGGAGTGCTGTGTCCAGTTTTGGGCCCCACACTACAAGAAGGATGTGGAAAAATTGAAAAGAGTCCAGCGGAGGGCAACAAAAATGATTAGGGGGCTGGAGCACATGACTTATGAGGAGAGGCTGAGGGAATTGGGATTGTTTGATCTGCAGAAGAGAAGAATGAGGGGGGATTTGATAGCAGCTTTCAACTACCTGAAAGGGGGTTCCAAAAAGGATGGAGCTAGACTGTGGTAGCAGATGACTGATCAAGGAGCAGTGGTCTCAAGTTGCAGTAGGGGAGGTTTAGGTTGGATATTAGGAAAAAATTTTTCACTAGCAGAGTGGTGAAGCCCTGGAATGGGTTACCTAGGGAGGTGGTGGAATCTCCTTCCTTAGAGGTTTTTTAAGGTCAGGCTTGAGAAAGCCCTGGCTGGGATGATTTAGTTGGGGATTGGTCCTGCTTTGGGCAGGGGTTTGGACTAGATGACCTCCTGAGGTCCCTGCCAACCCTGATATTGTATGATTCTATGATATTTAAACCTTTGATGGAGACTGTAATGTTTCCTTTCTTCCCTAGTTGTAACTTAATGAAGCTATGTATATTTATCTTTTATCATCTTTTTTCACAAATCCTTCTTGTCAAAGTCCTGATCATTTTTGTCCTTCTTCCCAGAACTCCTTCTCTTTTTAATACTTGTTTGTACTAGGTACCTAAAACTAAATACAATTGTCCACATACAGTCAAATCACATGTATAGTGGGTTGTAATCTTCCATTTCATGAGACCTTGCACATGCAGCTTAGCTGGTTGGGAATTTTGCTGATGAAATGATTTTCATTGGAGAATGGGTATTTGTCAAAACTAAAACTTTTCATAGTAAAGAGTTGGTTTTGATTATTTTTTTTACTTGGAAAACTTCTGGGGAAGAATGCTTTGAAATTGTCAAAATGTTGTGGTTTTGACATTTTCTAAAAGAAAAATATCTGTTTTTCCAGTTCTAAAAAACTTCTTGTTTAGAAATATAAGCTAATCGTTGTAATAAAATTAAAACGAAAAATTATCTAAACCAATATTTTGCTTCACCTGACTTGAACCCCCCCTTTTTTTTTTGTTCATGAACATTTGAGATTTTGACTTTTTGTCCTTCTTTAAGATGGAAATCTTTTTTTAGGTCTCATAAATTTATTTCCCATCCAGTACTAGTATGCAAATCAAATGCTTTGGCCTTATATGTGGCAACGTCACACGGTACTCTCATGTCTAGTTTGTGCTCTGTCACCTGTCGTTCTCTTTCAGTGTTACTTCTTTCTGAATACTAATGTTCTCCCTCCCATAGAGTATTTGTATTTCAAATGATTTCTACCGACATATTAGACTGTCCATATTACTAATCTCTCCACGCAGCACTCCACCTCTCCCCAGTTGTGGATATATTTCCCTTCACCATTAACCTTTTTTTATGGTCTGTTAGCCAGTTTTGAATCCACATGCCTGTCCAAACTAATTTGAATTAATTTTTAAATTAATATTTCTTGAGACAATTTCAGATTCAACAGGCAGAACAGTGCTGGGGATACGAGTCCTGTGGAATAATACTCAGCCAGGGCTGCCACCTCTCTGCCCCTTCTGGTATATCCCAATTATCTCCAGTAGTCCCCAAGCAGCCCATCCTGCACCAGCTAGTGGGATTACATAAGGAAGGAATTCCAGGAAACATCTAGCTTGGGAAAAGACTTCAGTTGGCAGGAGCAGCTATACAAGCTATCGCAGCAAGCACTGTTGGACACTGATGATGTAATGAGATTATCCTTTCTACAGTTATTTCTCCGAACACAATTTCCTCTTTGCTGATTCACTTCTGGCTCCAGTTCCTTCCTGCCCTCTCCCTCAGTCTCTTCACATTAGCCTCATTTTAACTGCCTTCTGTGCTCTCTCCAACTTTCCTATCTATTTTCTTCCCTCACCTCCTGTTTCTGAGGGCAGGTCTACACTGCATCGGTGCTGCTATAGCATTTCAGTGAAGATGCTAATACACCAGTGGTGGGCAACCTGCGGTCCGCAGGCTGCATGCAGCCTGTCAGGGTAATCCGCTGGCAGGCTGCGAGACTGTTTACGTTTGCATGGCCACCTACAGCTCCCAGTGACTGTGGTGGTGGGGTGGGTGTAAGGTTTATTGCATATACAGACAGAGCTTGCAACAATCTGGCTAAAGGTATCAAATATTTGCTAAAATTCAAATAGGTATTTACTGCGTTCCTTTTAGCAGCTAATTTTGTAAATCTATGCAAAAAGCAATCAAGTTTGTTAGGAGCAGTACTAAACCATGATGATTTTATACAGCTTATCCAATATTCCCTTTTTTGGGGCGGGGAGAGAGGGAGTATTTATGCAGTTGCTGTGTTCCTAAGATGACTCAATTGATTATTTTAAAAATAGCTTTTTAAAATTCTGAACTCATGCTTTTAGTTAGCATTCAGCTCTTTTATGCAGAGTGTGAATTACAGAAGATAAGAATCCATAAACATTTAATTAAAAACACTAAGATGAACCTATTTCCCAGAGCACAGGGAGGATAAGCCAATAAAAACTCGAGTAAAACGAAAATATTGTTCCATCTTATAACCAACCAGAATATTCTGCTGACTAACCCACAGGGTCAGAGCTGTCAAACTCTTCCCAAACACTTTCAGTCCTGCCATTTTCTGAATGGCTGCTGAGTAAATCACAAACAATAAGCAAGAACAGTAAACCACCACAGCTATTCCTGCTAACTGTAGTGAATAGACAAAAGACAAGCTTGTAGGATGTCACTTTATATCCACTGTTTGGACAACAGTCAATTAGATTTTGCAGTGCAAAGCAATACAGAGGCTTTACTGCTCTGGATACCAAGCCAAGCAGGTGATTATTTTTACTGGTAGGCAATAAAAGCAAAATACTATTATTACAGAATTTTTGTCCTGTTTCTTTCAAATCTTGGCTACAGTATTATTTCACAGCAGCTGCAGAGATAACATGTATCAACACTGTAGGAAGAGGCACACATTACTTGCAAGGCAGCTGTTGATTGGGTATTTTCATTATAAATGCCACAACGCTCAGGGTTCTTAAATCTTGGCTATTTCAGAATTGTTGTCAGTTGGTGTGACATTTTATTTATTTGATCACATTTAGATTTTTTTTTTAGAAATAGTTTTAAAAAATATAATCTTTTTTTGTACATGTGAATGGGAAAGTAATTTTAACCTAGGTATATTTTTCAGTAATGAAATAGCTCAGATGTTTACATTTGTCTGACAGATGCAGTGTTTTTATAATGTGAAATCCCGGGCTCCTTGAACAGAGTGCAGCCTCATCTGACAATATCATAATGCCAGTGGCAAAATTTATTACAAGACAATTCTGACTTACATCAGGAAAGGGGCAGCGGTGATGGGGGGGAAGGGGGTCACATAATCTCTGTAACGGAAAGGCATTGAAACTGAAAAGAAAACCCCAGTCTTGGAAAACTAAGGAGGGAGAGACTTTTCCCCACTCTGTGGCCATGTCTATATTTACCAGGGCTCGAGGCTGCTGTGATTGATGCAGTGGGTGTCGATTTAGCAGATCTAGTGAAGACCGCGGAGTGCTTTCGGGTCGACTTCAGTACTCCATCGGAATGAGAGAATTAATGTAAATCAATGAAAAACGCTCTCCCGTTGATGCAGTATGATATAGACACTGAAATAAGTCGACCTAAGCTACGTCGACCCCAGCTATGTTATTCATGTAGACTGAGTAGTGTAACTTAGGTCGACTTATCTCAGTATTGTAGACAAGGCCTCTTTGACCATGAATTACTATAGTCTGACAAAGACAAAAATCCTGCAAACCCTGGTAAAAGAGAAGAGGTTTGAAGTAAAGGCTACCCAGGAACCAAAGGCCAGCATCTAAGTAGGGTGCTGTCTGCAAAATACTGGATCCCCGGTATGACAGAGGGCATGCTAGGAAACTGTTCAAAGGCAATAGGTAACTTGTATTAGAAAAGGGAATTTAGTTCATATAGAATTGCAAAGTCTAAGGTTGTGTCTTGGTTTATTTTCTTGGCTTATTCAACTTTATTAACTTGAATGTTATAGAATCTTAGAATCATAGAATATTATGGTTGGAAGGGACCTCAGGAGGTCATCTAGCCCAACCCCCTGCCCAAAGCAGGACCAATCCCCAACTAAATCATCCCAGCCAGGGCTTTCTCAAGCCTGACCTTAAAAACCTCTAAGGAAGGAGATTCCACCACCTTCCTAGGTAACCCATTCTAATGCTTCACCATCCTCCTAGTGAAAAAGTTTTTCCTAATATCCAACCTAAACCTCCCCCGCTCTAACTTGAGACCAGTGCTTCTTGTTCTGTCATCTGCTACCACTAAGAACTGTCTAGATCCATCCTCTTTGGAACCCCTTTCAGGTAGTTGAAAGTAGCTATCAAATCCCCCTTCATTCTTCTCTTCTGCAGACTAAACAATCCCAGTTCCCTCAGTCTCTCCTCATAAGTCATGTGCTCCAAACCGCTAATCATTTTTGTTGCCCTCCGCTAGACTCTTTCCAATGTTTCCACATCCTTCTTGTAGTGTGTAGCCAAAAACTGGACACAGTACTCCAGATGAGGCCTCACCAATGCTGAATAGAGGGGAATGATCACGTCCCTCAATCTGCTGGCAATGCCCCTACTTATACAGCCCAAAATGCCGTTAGCCTTCTTGGGAACAAGGGCACACTATTGACTTATATCCAGCTTCTCGTCCACTGTAACCTGTAGGTCCTTTTCTGCAGAACTGCTGCCTAGCCATTCGGTCCTGAGTCTGTAGCAGTGCATGGGATTCTTCCATCCTAAGTGCAGGACTCTGCACTTGTCCTTGCTGAACCTCATCAGAGAGTCCCAATCTGCTGGATTTTATACCACACTTTTGGAGAGTTCAACCAGAGCTTCTCTGCTCTGCTTAACAACATGTAGAATCCTTGAATGAAAATTCAGTCATACGGTACAAAGAGAAGGCAGTCTCCATTTACCTAGGTTTCAAAGAATTTCAGCCCACTTTGGCGATCAAGAGAGAAACATATATTCCTTCAACATTTTTGTTGAAATTCTGACCTTCTCTGATACTATTTTTGTGGCAAAACTGAGAACAAGATTGCAGAACATGAATGCAACAATGAACAAAAAGTGCTCACGGGAACTTTTCATGAACTTGTTGCTGAAGCCCACTTACATCACCTGCCACTACTTATATGTCTGGGATAACAACTTGCCACCAAATTTAAACTTCTGGCACACCATTTTAATAGGATAGCAATGGCCAACTATAGTTTGGAAATTTCCATTACATGCATCTGACGAAGTGGGTATTCACCCATGAAAGCTTATGCTCCAATACATCTGTTAGTCTTTAAGATGCCATAGGACTCGTTGCTTTTTGTAGGTTGATTGTAACTAACATCAGTAAAACCAGCAAAGCATTTTGCAGCATCATCATTCTTAAGTCATATAACTCAGTACAGTCCAAAACATAGACTTAATGGCAAAATCTGAGGTTTCGTCAAGCAAAATAGCACTTCGATGAGGTCATTCTGAATTCTGTTTGATGTTCCAGAAAAAACTGTAGGGGTTTCTAAATTCTGCTTGAGCAAATGATCAAACTCACTGACTGATTCTCAGGTTGCTACATAATTGCCCCAGTTCAGGGAGTCCCACACAGTGCTAGTCCTTGTTCTCATAAATGACATACAAAATGAATTAGTCTTTGTAAAATAGCCTGATTCTGATTAACTTTTTCATTGTATTGTGTCTCAGCAATTTTCCATTGCTCATCTAACTGAAGCTAAATGTGAGCTTGTCCAAATGTTTGTAACTGTAATCAGGCTGCTCAATTTTACTGGCTAGTTTCATGATGCCTGCAGGCATTGTGTAGGTTGTTTAGTTCATTGTATCCTGCCTTATTCCACAAATTCTTTTGATTGTCAAACAGTAGGCAGGACCAGCAGTATAGTTTTTGTTTCCTCTCCCCTGCCAATCCACTCATATTTGTACAAAGCTTCACTGAAATACCTTTTCAGTCTCCCTGTTTTTTATGTAAGTACTCACAAGTTGCAATTTCTGTTTCTTATCACTTCTGTTTTTGTTGCATTGTCTCTTGCACTAAATGTATTGATGAACAATTTTTGCTGTAAACTTTCCATCCTGATGAAGAGTTTGTATCATTAGCTATAATATATAATGAATTACTTAATTCTATCCACCTTTAACACCTTTCCAGTGTCAAAAAGCACATCTCCTTGGATGCACGAGATGCTTTTGATATATCCTCTCAGCAAATGGACAAGCAACATCAGAAAATCTCTGAGACTTTTGGGCCAGATGCTGATAACCGTCCTCAAATGAAACAGTCAAATGAAAAAAAAGTCCCATTTCATTACATCACATAAGGCAGATAGCTAAAGGTGATACAATTTTATAATACAAATGTTAGAAGTCTAAATACTAAGTTGGGTGAACTCGAGTCCCTGGTATTAAGTGAGTATCTTGTTATAATAGGAATCACAAAAACTTGGTGGGAACAATGATAATCAATGGGACATGGTAACACCTGGGTACAAAATATATAGGAATGACAAAGTAGGTTGTGCTGGTTGGGGAGTGGCACTATATGTGAAAGAAAGCAGAGAGTCAAACATCAGACTGTACCATAGAATCTCTATGGATATAAATTCCATGCTCGAATGATCAGAATATAGCAGTAGGAATATACTACCAACCACCTGACCAGAATGGTGATTGTGAAATGCTCAGGGAGATCAGAGAGGCTATAAAAATAGAAAACTTAGTTGAAATTACCCATTATTATTATCTCCATATTGACTGGGTACGTGTCACCTCAGGAAAGGATGCAGAAACACCATAAATTACTGCTTCTTAAAGCAGCTCATCCTGGAACCCACAAGGGGAGAAGCAATTCTTGATTTAGTCCAAAGTGGAGCACAGGATCTGGTCAAAGAGGTGACTAGAGCTGAACAGTTTGGCAATCGAGACCATAACATAATTAAACTTAAACTTAACATCCTAGTTGGGGGGAAGGGGGGCAGAGGTGAGAAGGGAAACACTAAAGAAGCCCACCGCCGTAGCATTTAATTTCAGAAAGCGGAACTACACAAAAATGAGGAAGCTAGTTAAACAGACATTAAAGGGTACAATTACAAAAACTAAATACCTCCAAGCTTCCTGGAAATTTTTAAAAAATACCATAATAGAGGCTCAAATTAAATGTATACCCCAAGTTAAAAAAAAATGATAGAAAGAGTACCAAAAACAGTGTCACCAGGGCTAAACAACAATGTAAGAAGTGGTTAGAGGCAAAAGTATCTTTAAAAATTGAGAGTTAAATCCTAGTGAGGAAAATAGAAAGCAGCATAAACTCGGACAAGTCAAGTGTAATAATTAGGCAGGTCAAAAAAGAATTTGAAGAGCAACGAGCCAAAGATTAAAAAACTATAAGCAATTTTTTTTAAGTGCATCAAAAGCAGGAAGTCTGACAAACAGTCAGTGGGGCCACTGGACAATTGAGGTACTACAGGAGTACTCAAGGAAAACAAGGCCATTGCAGAGAAGCTAAATGAATTCTTTGCATCTTCACTGTAGAGGATATGAGGGAAGTTCCCATACCTGAGCCATTCTTTTTAGGTGACAAATCTGAGGAACTGTCCCAGATTGAGGTATCAGTAGAGGAGGCTTTGGAATAAACTGGTAAATTAAACATTTATAAGTCACCATGACCCTGATAGTATTCACCCAAGAGTTCTGAAGAAACTCAAATATGAAATTGCAGATCTACTAAGTATGGTATCATTTAAATCTGCTTCTCTACCAGATGACTGGAGGATTGCAAATGTGATACCAATTTTTTAAAAAGGCTCCTGAAGCAATCCTGGCAATTACAGGTTGTCATAAACAGATAAGTAAGAGTTAATAGAACAGAAGTGCTTCATATCTCTTTGCCTGGAAAGGGTTAACAAGAACAGTGAGCCTGGCTGTCACCTGACCAGAGGACCAATCAGAGGACAGGATAATTTCAAATCTTGAGGGAGGGAAGTTTTTGTGCTGTGCTGTTAGTTTTGGTTGTTGTTCACTCTGGGGGCTCAGAGGGACCAGACATGCAACCAGGTTTCTCTCCAATCTCCCTGATACAGGTTCTTATAAGTTTAGAATAGTGAGTGCTAGGTAGATAAAGCGAGTTAGGCTTATGGTAGTTTTCTTTATTTGCAAATGTGTATTTGGCTGAAAGGAGTTCAAATTGGTATTTTGCAGAAAGGATTTTAATTTGTACTGGTATGCTTAGGCTGGGAGGGTATTCCCAGAGTCTATAGCTGAAAGACCCTGTACTTATTCTATTTTAAATTTACAAAGATAATTTTTACTGTTTGTCTCTCTTTTTAATTAAAAGCTTTTCTTGTTTAAGAACCTGATTGTTTTTTTATTCTGGTGTGAGACCCCAGGGGACTGGGTCTGGATCCACCAGGGAATTGGTGGGGAGAAAGGAGGGAAGGGGTAGCGAGAGGTTAATTTCTCTCTGTGTTAGGATTACTTTCTCTCTCAGGGAGAATCTGGGACGGGGAGAGAGAAGGAAGGGAGAAGGTAAATTTTCCTCTCTGTTTTAAGATTCGAGGAGTTTGAATCACAGTGATCTTCCATGGTAACCCAGGGAGGGGAAGTCTGGGAGAGGCAACAGTGAGGGAAAGGGTTTACTTTCCTTGTGTTAAGATCCAGAGGGACTGGGTCTTGGGGGTCCCCAGGCCAGATTTTGGGGGGACCAGAGTGTACCAGGCACTGGAATTCCTGGTTGGTGGCAGTGCTACAGGTTCTAAGCTGGTAATTAAGCTTAGAAGAATTCATGCAGGTACCCCATCTTTTGGACACTAAGGTTCAGAGTGGGGAATTGTACCATGACACAGGCTGGTAAACCTAACTTCAGTACCAGGCAAATTGGTTGAAACCATAGTAAAGAATGGAATTTTCAGACACACAGATGAACACAATTTGTTGTGGAAGAGTCAACGTGGTTTTGTAAAGGAAAATTGACTAGAATTCTTTGAAGGGGTCAACAAACATGTGGACAAGGGTGACCCAGTGGATATAGTGTACCTGGACCTTCAGAAAGCTGTTTACAAGATCCCTCACAAAAGACTCTTAAGCAAAGCAAAGAGTCATGGAATAAGAGGGAAGGTCCTCTCATAGAGAGAGAGAAATATTGGAGTCCCCCAAGGGTCTGTATTGGGATCTGTGCTGTTCAACATATTCATAAATGATTTGGAAAAAGAAGTGAACAGTGAAGTGGCAAAATATGCAGATAAATTACTCAGGATAGTTATGTTCAAAGCAGACTGTGTAGTATTACAAAGGGATCTCATACAGCTAGGTGACTGGGCAAGAAAATGGCAGATGAAATTCAATGTTGATAAATGCAAAGTAATGCACATTGGAAAACGTAATCCCAACTATGCATACAAAATAATGGGATATAAATTATCCGTTACCACTCAAGAAGGAGATATTGGAGTCATTGTGGATAGTTCTCTGAAAACATCTCCTCAATGTGCACTGGCAGTCAAAACAGCTAACAATGTAAGGAATCATTAGGGAAGGGACTCCCACACCTTGAATACTGCATGCCATTCTAATCACTCTGTGATGGGTTGTCCCCCCTTCCATGGTGCCACCTGATGTACTGGGGTTCCACTGAGCCCTCCTGGGCTCCCTCACCTTGTCCTGCTGCGCATGCGCGCACACACACACAGCTTCAGGATGACATTAATACTGAAATCAGTGCTGTAAGGCAAGGCTTTCAGCTAGGGAATTGCCCAGCACTCAGAACACACACCCTCGGGAGTGTAAACCCAAAATTATATTATGTTGTGCTGCACAGAAATCTATACAGCACAAGGTCATGAAATCCACCCCCTTACTCAATGTGGAGGAAGATAGGCATAGCTTTTGCCCCCCGTCCCCAAGTTATGAATTACATGAACTGGTTTTGGAATAAACAAGAAAACAAGTTTAATAACTACAAAAGGTAAATTTTAAATAATTATAAGGGATAGTAAACAGAATAAAGCAGATTATTGAGCAAATAAAACAAACGCAAACTAAGTTCAATACACTAAAGAAACTGGCTACAAATAGTAATTTCTCACCCTAAATGTTGTTTTAAGCAGATTGCAGAATTTCTTTGTGGATAGACAGCTCTTGCTTGCATCTTAAAACTCCAGGTGTATCCTTCATGGGCCAGGCACCATTCCCAACCTGGGTTCAGTTCCCTTCCCCCTTTTCCTTTTGTCTTTGTTTCTTCAGTGTCTCACGCAGTCATCACAGGTGGGGATTCAGTGAAGAATGATCCAAGATTAACTCACTCCCCAGCCTTAAATCGGTTTCGCATATGGTGAGAATCCTTTGTTTCCCGGTTTGACCCCACCCCCTCTTAATGGAAAAACACTAGAAATCCAAGATGGTGTTGTTTACCAGGTGACATGATCACCTGACCCTGTAGTGTCAAAGCAACATCCCAGGAAATGTCTCAGGAAGGAGGGAGATTAGCATCTTCAAAGACCTCTTGTTCCCCCTAATGGCCCAACCAGGCTGTTTGTATACTGTCTGGTGGACATTCCCCAGGTGAAAACACAGTTGTAATTGTTACAGAGTCAATATTCCTAACTTCAGATTCAGAAATGATACATGCATACAAATTGGATAATCATATTCAGTAAACCATAACCTTTCCAATGATACCTCACATGACCCATCTGGCATAAAATACATCTTGGTTATGCCATTAGGGTGACCAGATTGGGACAGTCCGGATTTTTGGATCTTTTTCTTATATAGGCTCCTATTACCGCCCCCCCCCGTCCTGATTTTCCACACGTGCTGTCTGGTCACCCTATATGTCATATTCATATCATAAGCATATTTCAGTGAAGAATATGGGGCATAATGTCACATCTCAAAAAGGAAAAAAATAGAATTGGAAAAGGTACAGAGAAGAGCAGCAAAAATAATTAAGGATATGGAACAGCCTTCATATGAAGAAAGATTTAAAAAACTGGGGCCTTTCAGCATGGGAAAGGAATAACAGAAGGGTTGTAGTGAGGTGGAGTAGCCTCCCTCCAAACTGGAGAGTGAGGGACCACTACATTCTCACTGCTGGATGGAGCCAGGTCCATCCCACCCCCCTCGCCTGAAGTCCCAGGGCGGGACATAGAATATAAGAACAGCCGTACTGGGTCAGACCAAAGGTCCATCTAGCCCAATATCCTGTCTGACAGTGGCCAATGCCATGTGCCCCAGATGGAGTGAACCTAACAGGTAATGATCAAGTGATCTCTCTCCTGCCATCCATCTCCACCCTCTGACAGACAGAGGGAGGAACACCATTCCTTACCTATCCTAATAGCCATTAACAGACTTAACCTCCATGAATTTATCCAGTTGTCTTTTAAACCCTGTTATAGTCCTAGCCTTCACAACCTTCTCAGGCAAGAGGTTCCATGAGTTGACTGTGGCTGTGTGAAGAAGAACTTCCTTTTATTTGTTTTAAACCTGTTGCCCATTAATTTCATTTGATGATCCATAGTTCTTGTATTAAGGGAACAAGTAAATAACTTTTCCTTATTTACTTTCTTCACATGACTCATGATTTTATATACCTGTATCATATCCCCCCTTTAGTCTCCTCTTTTCCAAACTGAAAAGTCCTAGCCTCTTTAATCTCTCCTCATATGGGACCTGTTCCAAACCCCTAATCATTTTAGTTGCCCTTCTCTGAACCTTTTCTAATGCCAGTATATCTTTTTTGAGATGAGGAGACCACACCTGTATGCAGTATGCAAGATATGGGCGTACCATGGGTTTATATAAGGGCAATAAGATACTCTCTGCCTTATTCTCTATCCCTTTTTTAATGATTCCTAACATCCTGTTTGCTTTTTTTCCTTCCGCTGCACACTGTATGGACATCTTCAGAGAACTATCTATGATGAATCAAAGATCTTTTTCTTGATTTGTTATAGCTAAATTAGCCCCCATCATATTGTATGTATGGTTGAGGTTATTTTTTCAATGTGCATTACTTTACATTTATTCACATTAAATTTCATTTGCCATTTTGTTGCCCAGTCACTTAGTTTTGTGAGATCTTTTTGAAGTTCTTCACAGTCTGCTTTGGTCTTAACTATCTTGAGCAGTTTAGTATCATCTGCAAAGTTTGCCACCTCACTGTTTACCCCTTTCTCCAGATCATTTATGAATAAGTTGAATAGGATTGGTCCTAGGGCTGACCCTTGGGGAACACCACTAGGACAGGAAGTATAAAAGGAGAGCTCTGGAGCTCAGTTGGTGTTGGGCCTTCGGAGGGAGTGGACATCTCTTCCAGATAGCGGAGTTCTCTGCAGGATCCCGTATCAGCCTCCGAGTGGACCAATGCCTCGTGGTTGGAGGAGACAGAAGATCCTGAGGAGGGACTGCAGTGGCCTCTGCCTGACTGCAAGGCGACGAGGCTGAGCTCCACTTGACAGAGTCCTAGGATCTAAGTGGGGTAGGAAGTAGCCCGGGGAGCCAGACCTTGAGCTGGCTGTGCTGCTGGAAAGTGAGGCAGCCCGGTTCAGTGGATTTTTCCCCTGACCCAGTGGCAGGACTGCCCAGCACTGATAGGGCCCCGATAGGTCCCCCAACCTCCGGCTAGAAACTCGGTCTAGGCCAAGAAGCCTGCACCTTGTAGACTGTTACTTACTGTCTGCCCCTGCCAGAAGGTACAGGCAGTTTGTGCTCTGCCCTACCCAGAGAGCTAGAGCACCCCTATAAATGGGTACTTGCCACCTATGCTCGCCAGGAGGCTGTGGACTAACAGACTGTTTGGACTCTGCCCCGCCCAGAGGGTCAGAGCTTCCCCCAATAGACTATTTTTTCCCATCTGCCTGTAGTAAGGCAGAGCGGCCTCCCTCTGCCCTCAAGAGTGAGAGACCGCTACAGGAGGGATATGATAGAGGTCTATAAAATCATGAAAGTTGTGGAGAAAACGAATAAGGACATGTTGCTTATTCCTTCACATAACACAAGAACTAAGGGTCACCCAATGAAATTAATAGGCAACAGATTTAAAAAATCCAGAGGAAGCACTTCTTCACATAACACACAGTCAACCTTGTTGCTGGGGATGTTGTGAAGGCCAAAACTATAATGGGGTTCAGAAAAGAATTAGAAAAGTTCATGAAGGATAGGACCATCAATTGCTATAGCCCAAGATGGTCAGGGAAGACACCACATGCTCTGCCTCTGACTGCCAACTGGGAATGGATGACAGGTGATGGATTGTTTGATGATTTCCTGTTTTGTTCGTTCCCTCTGAAGCACCTGTCTTTGCCACTCTTTGCAGATAGGATACTTAGCTAGCTGGACCATTGGTCTGACTTAGTATGGCCATTCTTATATTCCTACTCACAACGAATGTTGGTGTATATGGGGCTACTTGTGTAGTAAGGAGCTAACTATGTGAGTAATGGTATCAAATGCTGACCCTTTACATTTATCCATATATACTGGCATCCTTTACATGCAGAGACCTATACAGAGAGTAAGCCTGGTTTACTGTCAGTAGTTCTATACTTCTCAGGTAGCTCCATTAGAGTCAATTGGACTAGTTATGTAATAAGAAATACACATCATGAATTAAGGTGGTACAATTAGGCCTTGGAATGTTTGTCAACGGTGACAGATGTACACTCTGGATATTGAGGACCTGATTCTGACCTCACAGCAAGTTTACACCAAAGCATCTCCATTCACTTCAGTGGTTTTACTCCTGATTTAAGACTCATTTTAGCTAAAAAGTTGGAGCAATACAGGCTACCTCAGTGCAAGCTTCCCCTAGCTACCTCATCAATATGCCTTGACTTTGACCAGACTAATTCAGTCTCCATGCCCCTTCATTCTTCAGCATTTCTAGTGAGACTGTGGACATTTCTCCACTAAGAGCTGGACTGAGGCAACCAATATAATATATATATATATATATATATATATATATATATATATATATATATATATATATATATATATAGTGGGAGAGGGAAGAAAGGAGAAGTATGCTGGGAAATCATGAAAGAGAAAATTCTTATTCATTACTATCTTGTGACTTAGAGATAAATGTCTCTTGGGACCGGCTCTGTTCAATATCTTCATCAACGATTTAGATGTTGGCATAGAAAGTACGCTTATTAAGTTTGCAGACGATACCAAACTGGGAGGGATTGCAACTGCTTTGGAGGACAGGGTCAAAATTCAAAATGATCAAAATTGGAGAAATGGTCTGAGGTAAACAGGATGAAGTTCAATAAAGATAAATGCAAAGTCCTCCACTTAGGAAGGAACAATCAGTTTCACACTCTAGGAAGGAGTATGGCAGAAAGAGATCTAGGGGTCATAGTAGACCACAAGCTTAATATGAGTCAACAGTGTGATACTGTTGCAAAAAAAGCGAACGTGATTCTGGGATGCATTAACAGGTGTGTTGTAAACAAGACACGAGAAGTCATTCTTCCGCTTTACTCTGCGCTGGTTAGGCCTCAACTGGAGTATTGTGTCCAGTTCTGGGCACCGCATTTCAAGAAAGATGTGGAGAAATTGGAGAAGGTCCAGAGAAGAGCAACAAGAATGATTAAAGGGCTTGAGAACATGACCTATGAAGGAAGGCTGAAACAATTGGTTTTGTTTAGTTTGGAAAAGAGAAGACTGAGAGGGGACATGATAGCAGTTTTCAGGTATCTAAAAGGGTGTCATCAGGAGGAGGGAGAAAACTTGTTGACCTTAGCCTCCAATGATAGAACAAGAAGCAATGGGCTTAAACTGCAGCAAGGGAGATTTAGGTTGGATATTAGGAAAAAGTTCCTAACTGTCAGGGTAGTTAAACACTGGAATAGATTGCCTAGGGAAGTTGTGGAATCTCCATCTCTGGAGATATTTAAGAGTAGGTTAGATAAATGTCTATCAGGGATGGTCTAGACAGTATTTGGTCCTGCCATGAGGGGTCCTGCCATGAGGGGACTGGACTCGATGACCTCTCGAGGTCCCTTCCAGTCCTAGAGTCTATGAGTCTATGAGTCTATTTGTTGTCAATTCCTTTATATATGCAGTTACCTGTGACACCTACACAGCGAATGCCCAACAGCTAGAACTGTTCTGGATTTTAATATTTAATTTTTGCCATCCTAATCAGAACTATTTGTAACTTGCTGGGTCTTAGGTAAACATGAGACAAGGACACCTAGCCTACTACCTGAATGACTTTATGTCCAATACCCAGTTGCAGAACTTTATGCCAAGTGCTCAAATACAGTGAGGGTTCCATGCTAAAAGTGCCCACTGCCCAGCAACTGGAAATCCCATTGTCTACAGATTGGACACAAAACACTTAGAAGAAGTCTCCCTAGAAGGAAGTTGCTCACTAATGAGTCAAGTCAGTTTATGGCCAGTTTCTTTTGTTTGATAGGTGCTATTTACTTACTTAATTGCAAGTGCATTTAATTCTACATATGTGTGGCATTTTTAATGATATTCCACAAAAAGATTTCTGCATGGGAACTCGAGCTGGTGTTGACTTCAAGGAAACCCTAAGAAAATTGAACCCATCTCTTTTGCTGCTGTCAGCACCTGGCAGAAGGTTACACTGCATATGTAAGAGCCTGATTTTCTGAGGAGTTCAGCATTTGTAGTTCCCACTGATTTTAGAGGGAGATGTGGGCAGGTCTTTAATGGACTAGACATTTTCAGAGCTTCAATTTTTCTTCCCTGTATGTAAAAGCCCAATAGAGTTTAACAGGACTTAAACTGACAGAGTTCATAAAAATGAAATGGGGTTCTTTAGGCATTAGTCCATTAAAACCTATGGTCTGTAATAAGCAATCTTATTTTTATAGAATGTTTAAGCTATTCTATAGATTTTAATAGAGAATGATAAGCCTGCTTATAGAATTCTGATAGTTTGGTTTAAATATTAGCACTTAAGGAAAAGATGTTGGAGTCATGTGGATAGTTCTCTGAAAACATCCACTCAATATTGAGCAGAAATCAAAAAAGCTAACAGAATGTCAGGAACCATTATGAAAGAGGTAGTTAATAAGAGAGTAAATATCATAATGACACTATGTAAATCCATGGTACACCTACACCAGCATGTAGTTCTGGTCATCCTATCTGAAAAAAAGATATATTAGAATTGGAAAAGGTTCAGAGAAGGGCAACAAAAATGATTAAGGGTATGGAACAGTTTCCAAATGAGGAGTCATTAAAAAGCCTAGGACTGTTCAACTTGGAAAAGAGATTGCTAAGTGTGGATGATATGATAGAGGTCTATAAAATCATGACTGGTGTGGAGAATGTGAATGAGCAAGTGTTATTTACGCCTTCACATAACACAAGAACCAGGGGCTACCTGATTAAATTAATAGGCATTAAGTTTAAAACAAACAAAAAGTGCTTCTTAATTCAATGCAGAGTCAACCCGTGGAGCTTGTTGCCAGAGGATGTTGTGAAGGCCAGAAGTATAATAGAGTTCTAAAAGGAATTAGATAAATTCATGGAGGATAGCTCCATCAATAACTATTAGCCAAGAGATCAGGGATGCAACTCCATGGTCTGTATGTTCTTAAGCCTCTGACGGCTAGATGCTGGGTCTGGACAAGAGGCGATGGATCACTCAGTAACTGTTCTGTTTTGTTCATTCCCTCTGAGTGGCATCAGCCATTGTCGGAAGACAGGATACTGGGCTAGGTAGACCATTGGTCTCAGCAGTAAGGCTGTTCTTATGTTCTTATGTAATTCTGTAGAAACATATTCATTCTTAAATGCTATATGCTTTTTACATAGAGCTTCTCAAAAATTGGTATTGAACCCCAGAGCCAAAACTATATAGATTATCTCCTCACATAAGAGGCATGAGGCAGGCCTCTGATGTGCAAAGGTTTATGTAGTAGTTACTCTCATGCATAAGTGTTTGTAAAATTGGGGACACAACACAGTAATGGACATTTTAATTCTCCCCTTGAAATTGTAGGTACTGGACACTTGTATGGTAAATGAGGTAATGAACAGGATTAGGCCAGATAGAATACCTGTAAAAGAATCTCTGTTAATTTTTTATAGATACATTTTAATAACCAAATGTTGTTAAAAGTAAAAAGAGAGAATCTGTTTTGGCCATATTAAAAGAATCCATTTAAAATGGGGGCGAGAGAGGGAACAAAGTAAACAAAACCACCTGTCTGTTTTCAGTGGTATTATATTCCATGTATACTTAATGACTATTGTTTTTATGCTAACTGGTAGTCAGTTTATTGACCTAATTTGGCATCTCTGTCTTACACTAGCACTTTGTGACTAATATGAAACTAATGGCAACATACAGCATTATATGAATTGAAATCAAAACTAAATACTGGGCTAGAGATAAAGACTGCCGAGTCTCATTAATCCAACTATGTGAATACTGACAAATTAATTTTCACTTATTTAGAAGTTACCACTGTGGTCTTTATAAATTATGAGATAATATTATTATATGCATTTTTGAGATATAATTTGCTGCCTTTGAGCTACCTGACTGTGACCCATAGCTTGCAAATTTATTCCGCCTCTTAAACTGTGCCTTGTCAAAACATGTTAGGTGCTGTTAAGATTACAAAGCTTTACAAGGTGCTGTACCACCTATTCTGGGTTGGTTGGAAAATTAAATTGTTTATTTTTGAATTGTTTGACTGTAACTGAAAAGACTAGATGCAATCTTCCCTCTCCCCAGTCACCACAGATCTCTGATCAGAGCACTAACAGACAATAACCACAGACTCAGGCACATTCAGCAATATACATCTCCCAAGGTATTACTTGTGTGGCTGACAGAAACAAAGGTCCCATTCCCTCCCTTTCAGGTGACTAGTCAGCTCTACAGGTCTGTTTCCTCCTCTTCCCCTTTGATTAACAGTTCTATTGCTCTGCTCAGCTCCTTCTCCTCCTCATGAGGTAGTTCCATTCTCTTTCCTCCTCTCCCATTCAAGCCCTCCTTTTCTGACTGGCAGATCAATGACGATTCTTAGCCTCCCCTGTTGTCTTTATCCAGGAGCAGCAGCATAGGAGCCAGCAAACAGAGATGAAAACAGGGGAGTTTGAGTGGAGATGTTGAGTGTTAGAGGAGAAAGGAGGCAAGCCTCTCTATTTCTCAGGAACAATGAGTGAATTCTTGAGTTTTTTTGTTGGTTTTGATTGCTTGTTGGTCCCCACCCCCTCCAGTTTGCAGAGGCTGGGTGGGGGGTGGGTCACGGCTCTGTGAGAGAAGCAGAATCTGTGATCACAAAAGAGCCCTGATTGGACATGGAGCTTCCTTAATTAGGAGACCTATAAAGGCAGCTAAGCAGCCAGCCAGTGGCACAGGGGCAGGGGCAGCTCTAGGTATTTTGCCTCTCCAAGCACGGCAGGCAGGCTGCCTTCAGCGGCTTGCCTGCGGGAGGTCCCTGGTCCCGCAGATTCAGCGGCATGCCTGCAGAAGGTCCGCCGAAGCCGCGGAACCAGCGGACGCTCCGCAGGCATGCCGCCGAAGGCAACCTGCCTGCCGCCCTCGCAGCGACCGACAGAGCACCCCCAGCGGCTTGCCGCCCCAGGCACACGCTTGGCGTGCTAGTGCCTGGAGCTGCCCCTGCACAGGGGCCAGCAAACAGAGCTAAAAACGAGGGAGTTTGAGCGGGAGTTTGTAAGGGGAATTTGGGGCAGGAGGTATGCGGTGGTCTGTTTTTGTTTTGTGTATGTGTGTGCTTCCTCCCTCCCCCGACAAGAAATTAGGAAGAACAGGCCTGCACAACATATGGCCTGCGGGCCGCATGCAGCCTGCGGAGGTTCACTGTGTGGCCCGCGAGGGGGATTCTAAATCCCCTGCACACGGGAAACACCATGCTCTGTGGGCAGCCCAGAGCCCTTTGAATCCAGACTGCGGCTGGGATTTAAAGGGCTCTCCGTGCCTGCGGGCAGCCCAGAACCCTTAGAACAGCTGCGGCTAGGATTTAAAGGGTTCAGGGCTCCCTGCGGCTGCAAGCAGCCCAGAGCCCTTTCAAACCCGGCCGCAGCTGGGATTGAAAGGGCTCAGGGCTTCCCGCTCCTGGGGACAGCCCAGAGCCCTTTCAATCCCGGCCGCGGCTGGGATTTAAAGGGCTCCCTGCAGGCTTGGGCAGCCCAGAGCCCTCTCAATCCTGGCCACGGCTGGGATTTAAAGGGCTCAGGGCTCCCCACGCCTGCGAGCAGCCCAGAGCCCTTTCAAACCCGGCCGTGGCCCTTTAAATCCCTGCCCCAGCCCCGCAAAGCTTCGGGTTCCCCCGGCTACCAGAGCCCTGGTCCCTTTAATTTGCCTCTGAGGGCTCCCAGTCACCTCTTCAGCTGGGAGCCCCTGGTTGATTTAAAATAAAGTATCACCTCCCCACCCCCAAACTTCCTTTTTGGCCCACAGCTGTTTTGGTGGGGCGGCGCTGTGGAAGAAGGGTTTGTTTCTGCAGGGCTGCGCTTACGGTAGGGGTCCGGGAGGTGTTGGGGGGGGTGTTTCTGCATGGCCAGGGGGTTTCAGCCCTCAGCTGTTTTCTTTGGAGTAATGTGGCCCTCGCTGCTTTACGAGTTGTGCAGGCCTGTAGGAAGGCTATGACAGATACAGAGGCAACAGCAGTAGTGACCCAAAGAATGGAAGAGAAAATGAAGATGACTGGATGAGGAGGGGGCAGGATGTATACTATCCTGGAGTGGGTACCTGACAAGAGCTTTGTTTGTATGAAGTGCTCCTTGATGGATCTTCTCTTCCATCAGCTCTGAAGTTTGGAGATGCAGATAGAAACTGTGGTTGAGTTTTGAAGGGGATTCAAGCAGACGATGGAGGGAAAGCAAGAGTAGGCTGAAAGGAAAACTCAAGACTCACAGATGTAAGCGGGGCTGGAGAACTGTGAGGAAATGGAAGCATGTGACTAAGAGAACCGGGCAAAGGAAAAGACCAGCTAATGATAGAGAGATAATGTTCAGAAACAGGTCTGGTGAGTTGGAAAATGAAGAAGGGATTCAGCAGGCAGTAACAGAAGGTGGGAGGACATGGAAGAAGAGAAGATCACCTTCTATGATGAGATAACTGGCTCTGTGGATATGGAGAAAGCAGTGGATGTGATATATCTTGACTTTAGCAAAGCTTTTGATATGGTCTCTCACAGTATTCTTGCCAGCAAGTTAGAAAAGTATGGACTGGATAAATGGATAGAAAGCTGGATAGATTGTCAGGCTCAACGGGTAGTGATCAACGGCTTGATGTCTAGTTGGCAGCCGGTTTCAAGCAGAGTGCCCCAGGGGTCTGTCCTGGGGTCAGTTTTGTTCAACATTTTCATTTATGATCTGGATGATGGGATGGTTTGCACCTTCAGCAAGTTCGTGGATGACACTAAGATGTGGGGAGAGGTAGAAATGCTGGAGGGTAGAGATAGAGTCCAGAGTGACCTAGACAAATTGGAGGATTGGGACAAAAGAAATCTGATGAAGTTCAACAAGGACAAGTGCAGAGTCCTGCATTCAGGACGGAAGAATTCCATACACTGTTACAGGCTGGAGACCGACTGGATAAGCGGCATTTCTGCGGAAAAGGACCTGGGGATTACAGTGGAGAAGAAGCTGGATATGTGTCAACAGTGTGCCCTCGTTGCCAAGAAGGCTAACGGCTTATTGGGCTGCATAAGTGGGAGCATTGCCAGCAGATCGAGGGAAGTGATTTCCCCCCTCTATTTGGCACTGGTGAGGCCACATCTGGAGTATTGTGTCCAGTTTTGGGCCCTCTACTACAGAAAGAACCTGAACAAACTGGAGAGAGTCGAGTGGAGGGCAACGAAAATTATTAGGGGGCTGGGGTACATGACTTATAAGGAGAGGCTGAGGGATCTGGGCTTATTTAGTTTGCAGAAGAGAACAGTGAGGGGGAATTTGATAGCAGCCTTCAACTATCTTAAGGGAGGGTTCCAAAGAGGATGGAGCCTAGGCTGTTCTCAGTGGTGGTAGATGAAAGAACAAGGAGCAGTGGTCTCAAGTTGCAGTTGGGGAGGTTTAGGTTGGAATTAGGAAAAACTATTTCTCTAGGAGGGTGGTGAAGCACTGGAATGGGTTACATAGGGAGGTGATGGAATCTCCATCCATAGAGTTTTTTAAGGCCCGGCTTGAGAAAGCCTTGGCTGGGATGATTTAATTGAGGTTGGTCCTGCTTTGAGCAGGGGGTTGGACTAGATGACCTCCTGAGGTCTCTTCCAACCCTAATCTTCTATGATTCTTAGAGTAGCTAGTCCTACAAGAAGAGGGGAAGGGTCAATGGAGATAGCCAGAGTTCGGAGCCCCAGGAGGATAGAGGATGACTTGTAGAAGATTGCAAGTTAGAACAAAAGACAAGAGGACTTCCAGCCAGAAACAACAGGAGGAAGACTGGAGAATCACACCAACATCATGAGGAGGCAGGTCTATGTGATTGGTGACTCCCTACTAAGAGGAACAGGCAGACCTGTCACCAGAACTGATCTGGAGAACAGAAGGGTGTGTTATCTGCTGGGAGATAAGATGCAGGGTGTGGACCTGAGGCTGAAGAGGATCCTACTGGGAGCAGGAAAGAATCCGCTGATTGTACTTCATGTGGGATCATATGATACTGCTAGATTCTTGCTGGAACACATCAAGAGAGACTATGGCAGACTGGGGAAGACACTTAAAGAAATGGAGGCTCTGTTGATCTTCAGTTGCATTCTACTTGTCCCTAGAAGAGGAGAATGAAGAGGAGACAAGATTATGATGATGAATAGATGGCTCAGGCAGTGGTGCTATAAGGAGGGCTTTGGGATGTTTGACCACTGGGAGGTATTCACAGACAGATGACTGTTCTCATGGGATGGATTCCACTTGAGTAGGGAGAAAATAGATTATTGGGATGGGGGTTAGTACAGCTGAATAAAAGAGCTTTAAATTAGAAATTGGGGGGAAAGGGTTGGGAGAGACTCATGTAATCTCCACGCCCGATTCTAATATTGAGCAGGAGGAAACTCAAAAAAGAGAGGATACAGCAATGGAGAAAGGAAAGGTAGGATAGCAGAATGGACATCAAGGGTAGGATAGGAGAATGGACATCAAGAGAAGAGATAGTGCCCGTACCAATGTTGCTAACAGTCAGGTAGCTTCTACATTCATCTTCTGCATTCATCATCACCCGCACTAGTTATTGGGCCAATTGTGTATCTCAATTATACCAATGCCAATCCAGTGTTAATGTAATGGAATTTATTTTAAAAGAATTACTTAGGACTTAGACCAATGGAACAGAGATGAGAATCTGGTCCATTAAGTTCAAAGATGAAAACAGAAAGGCATTAATATGATTCTTTAATGAAGCAACTTTTCTTTTAAAAAGGAAGGTGTATAACTACTATTTTTAGTTCTATTTTCTATGGACAATTTACTGCCAGTTAAGACAGAAATAAATTGAAAGAGAATAAAAAATAGTTGTATTTTAAGTTTTATTTTCTTTAACTGAAATAATTGTTACCAGAAATCATCATACTCTGGAGTCTGACCTGTCATCCTTTGATGTGTCTGTGTGCGATGAGATCAAATACTTTTAGTAATTTTCGTATACACTTAGCTAAACTTTAAGGTTTGCAGCATTATAGAAAAATAACATAGGATTATTTTTGGAGCCTGATTCTGATCTTGTTCATACCATAGTCTATTAAAAATAACACCACTGAAGTCAATGAAATTACACTAGTTTAAAACAGATTATCAATGAGTTTAGGAATTTTACACAAGGATTTGCCAAAGCACCACCACAAAGATTGAAGAGAAACAAGGATTTATAGTTTAACATGTAAAAATGATGTGCAACTTGATTCTGCCTTTTCAACACACAACGCTTACTGACATGTAGCTTGATGATAATAATAATAATAATAATTAATATTTTGCAGATAAAATATCAAAAGCATCTAAGTGATTTAACAGTCTTTATGCCTTTAATTTTCAATGTGACTTAGGTGCATTTAAATATTTTCCCCCACACTTCTATATTTTCCTTCCTCAACCTCTTTACAAACATTAATTAAACCTCACAATAGGCCCTGTTAGATAGGCAAGGAATATATAAAGATAATTTCATCAACTTTAATGTGCAGTCACCTCTGAAGTGCAGCTCAACAGCTGTGTATCAGTGCAAAACAACTATATTTAAAACAAAAATTGAAGGAGCCAACTGAAATTAAAGGGGGAATTTAGATAAGCATAGATTATATATATTTGTTTTGGAATTTTGCCAGGACATGAGAGTTAACACTGGAGTTAACAACCTTAGTCTTATTAAAAGTGCCATAGAAATTTTAATAAGTGTCAGGCGCCATCTTAGTTTTATATTCCACATGGAAGACAGCAGTAGCAGCACAATACTCCCACCACCACCCTTGTAGGGGGAAGAGTATATAGTGTATCACAGGCACTACTTCACCTATAATAAGCAGTCTTTAGAGGGCCCCCATTCAAGCACTGGCCTAGGGTGAGCTTGCTTAATGGTTAGAGTTGAGAGTGCCAGAGCACAAATTGGTAGGGCTGTGGAAAATCATCTAGAGCAGAGGTGGCCAAACTTACTGACCCTCTGAGCCACATACGACAATCTTCAGAAGTTCGAGAGCCAGGGTGCACCTGCTGGGGTGCGGGGTTTCAGCTTTGAGCTTGAGCTTTGGCAGGCGTGTCCCACGGGGCTGAAGCCCTGAGCCCAACCTCCCTGTTGGGCAGAAGCCAGAGGTGATGCAGGGGCTGGGGAGGGAGGACATGGGGTCACATGCCCCCCAGATTTTTGCCACTGTTTGCTGACCCTGCTACGTCACATGGTGCAGCTGGGCCTCCTCCCTGCATGGCAGGCGCTGAAGCCGGTAAATTGGGAGCTGCGGCTGGGTGGCGAGGCAGTGACAAACAGCTGGGCACTGCAGAGGGAGCCTCTCTTTTGCTGCTGCCTCTCCCTGTGGAGCTAACACCTGGGTGCTTCAGTGAGGGCTGCTGAAGGTAAGGGGGGGGCATACCTAGGAGAGTGTGACTCAAGCTCTTGGGGGGGACCTTTAAATTGTGCCCCACCCGCACTCTCAGCAAGCACAAATCATCTCTGGTAGAGGCCCCAGCACCCTTCCATAGTGCAGAAGCCTTGAGCTCCCCTTGCCCCTCCCCTCCAGTCTGGTAAACAGAACATGGGGAAGGGTTCATGAGCCACACTTTAACTGTAAAAGAGCCGCATGCTGCTTGTGAGCTGTGATTTAGCCACCTCTGGTCAAGTGCATCTAGACCTCATAATAAACAGTATATCTTATATTCCATGTGTTATCAGTGTATGTTGTGTTTCAGAGGGTATTGGAAAATTATTTGTGGACCAAGTAAAGACAATAGGTGAAATCCTGGCCTCATTGAAGTCAAAGGCAAAACTCCCCTTAACTATAATGGAATTTTAGCCAATTTTATTGGTAATTTTTTTACTGACCTCCTTTGTAAAGTGCTTTGAGATTAACTCGTTACAGGTGCTGACTGTTATTATTACTCTTATACAGTTATTTTAAAACCATCTATGTGCGTGATCCTGAACATCGTGACATCTATAGCAAAGCTCCCTTTGATTTCCATGGCTTCATGATTTTGCCCTGTATTTGCTAATTTGGATGGTTCTCATTTTAATTTACTGTGTGACTGCTTTAACTCCACCTGTCTGTAATAAACGTAATTGGCAGGCATACAATAAACAGGATACAGAAAAACTACTACTTGATTGAAACATGCTGTAGTAGATTAAGCTACAGCCTAGTCTGAAACCCCCTCTACAAAATAAATTATGCAGCAGTTCTGCAGGTTTCCTGGAATATGCATGTGGACTGTACTCTATATTTTCAGTACACACATGCAGAAAGACTATAGTGGGGTCTGTGATTTGATAATCCTTCTTCACTGTAACTGACAGGTTTTTTCATTTTATACCTCAATTAACACAAGGTTTACATGAAGCAGAGGTAATCTCGCTACTTATAGTAAATCATTGTTATTAGAACGTTTTGTTCACACACTGTAATATCACACATTGGTCCTGATGTTTTATAATTACCTCCCATTTACCACAAACTGAGTAATAATTTTGTGTGAAGAGGGAGAGGCTGGGTCAGATTTTAATCGCAGTCACACTGGTGAAAATCCAGAGCAATGCCACTAAAATCAATGGAGCAGAGAGAAGTGAGAGCACCTCTGATTTCAGTCTCATGACTTAATAGTGAGCTTTTCACAGGGCAGCGGCAGAAGCTGAAAAGAAGAGAGGGAGGTACATAGGTGTGGAGAAAAGCAGGAAGAACCTCGGAGATCAAAATTCCACCAGCTTGTGGATTTGTCACAGTTTCATTGTTCTTGACAGGTTTTTAAATCAGAACTGGCAAGCAGATAGAATCCATTAGCCTACATGATGAACATACAGAGCTAGAAAAATATTTAAAATCTTGAAATATTACATTGTTTATAGAATGACCTTTTTTAACAAGCATTGGTCTCACTAGGGCAGCACTCGCTGATGAAGCTTGGAAAGTTCAGGACTCTTTTCTTTTGTTTGAAGAATTTACTTGAATATTTACTTGAACACTAAAGGCCAAGTGCCTAATTCATGTCATCAGTGTCTGAATCCTGATGTCAAACCTTGCAGGGATTATTGATGAAGCTTGGTCTTTGCACTGTATTTCATGATGGTTTCTGGCTCAAAGAGATCTGCTATCTTCTGTCCTTGTTTCACAACAATATCAAGGTTAGTTTCATTAGCAATTATCATAGCCACTTTTCCTTTGGCTTTTGCAGGTAATTTTATGACTCTGCTTGGGATCAGCACTCCTCCAGGAGTTTTCCTTCAAATGACTGCAATATAATTTCAAGTGTTTTCTTACTGTCTTTCAGGCAGATACTTACATCAAGCAATTTTTTTCTCACTCCTTGCCATTACCACTTAGGGTGCCTTGTCTGCATGCATTAGTATTCCCATTGGTAACTCAGCTATCTTCCTTGCAGTTCTCTGTGCTCTCTTGGCTGCAGCACAAAATGCATGGTTTCTCAGGGTGTTCAGGTATTGCTCCCCCTCAGTAATTGGAGAGTACCCTGAAAAGTCTAAATTTGGTCCTTAACAGCATGGACACATCTGGGTCAGGGCATATCTGTACTGCAATATCCACTTCACTTCCTCAGGAAATCCCAGGTACACTATGACATATCTTTGGGTATTCATCCTCTCTAAGGCCACATGGGCCTACTCCATTCAGAAGCAGTATTGACAAGTGCCTCAAATCTTCTGGTAGAAGAAGTTGAATATAATAGTCACTTGGGATCCAGTGTCAAGCACAGCTTTACATTTTATCCTTTCAATCAAACAGTGACCTATGCCAGAGGTCCTATCAGTCTTCCATGGATATGTCTGGGTCCTGGGGACCTAGGTGGCAGCCTTCCCAAGCCCTTCTGCAGTTTCCTGATTACTCCCAACCGATCCTGGTTCATTATTAAAGCAACTTATTCCTTCACTCTTTTCTCCGTTTTAAAAAAATCACTTGTGTACTGTGTAAAAAGCCAACAATAAGCAGTACTTTATATGAAAGGAAGCTTTGGTTGTATTTGTAACTCTTCTGCCAGGTGGAGTCAGCAGCAACCAGGGCTGCGTTCAATTTCTAGTGGTTCCTTACCATCAATATAACACAGAACTTGCTCGAGCCCCGACTCAGTAACCTGGGAAAATTACACACCACTCCTGGGTGCCTCTGAGAGGCAATACTTCCTCTCTTGCAAGCACAGAATCTGGTGTAGAAAAGAAGCTTTTAATAAAAGGAGGGAAGTAACTTGGAGTTAATTTGGGAAAATACTGCGAACAGAGTTCATAAACATAAACCATGAGTAAAAGACCCGCCCCCCAAGTAGGTTGGGCAGTGCCCTTTTCCCCTCAGGTCCTTAAATCCAGCAACCCAGAAGTCCCTTTCACATGCCCAACCCTTCTCTGCACCCAACTCACAGTTGCTGTCCATGGTCCGTGCAGTCCCAGAGTTCAGAGGTGCATATGCAGATTTCACCTCCCACCCTGGGTGTGGGGTAAAGAAGTGTCTTACTTGCTCCACTGGCCACTCACCGGCCACCTGCTCACCGTTCTCATTGCGCTCCTCCACCAGCCACCCAGCTGGCTGCTCGTTGCACCTTATCGCCGTGACCCTGCTGGCCGCTTGTCATGCCTCTCTGCCGCCACCACCCTCCTGGCTGCTCATCACGCTTCTTCACTGCTGCCCAGCTGGTCACTCATTCACCAGCTGACTATCAGTCACTTTCTGCCTCTCTGCTGAGACCTCTGCACATCAATCTCTCAGCGATTTTCCACTCTTTTACATGGTGGGCAGAAACACTGCCCCACTCAAGTGATTTCAACTCTCAGTGATCTTAGCTTTTAGCAGGCAGGGCAGAAATACAGTCCTACGACAACTAGTTTCAGCTCTGATTAAGCAATTAAAATAACGAAAGAGGCTCTTAATGAAGCCTATTTAGCTCTATTCTTTGGACAGTGGGGAAGAACAGGTTAAGCCAGTCTAGAGAGGACAGGGGGAGAGTGTGTGCAGCTTCCTAACCAAGACTTCTGTTCCCAACCCTCTTACTTTCCCAGGGCTTTGGCAGTTGTTCTCTCTGCTAAGGGTGACCTCCCTCCCCCATTTGGAACAGGTTAAGCACAGTCCTGCTTCCCTGCATTCCCACAATAATCACAACACTGATAAGAGCATTTCACTACCCCTGCATTCACTACTAATGTGATCTGTGACCCAACACCAGCCAAGCTGATTACAAGGAGCAAAACACTGCTCCATCTGCTGAATATCTAAGCAAATCTAAGCAAAGCAGGAGCAAACTGTATTTGCATAACCACATAACCCCCTCTGAGCTAGCTGTCAGGGAAGCATTCATTCAGACGCTGCTTACATCCTCCCCTTCTGCTGAGAATTTGTCATCCTGGCAAATCGTGCTCCAGATTATACCAACTGCGTGAGTTCTCCTCAAAGGGTCTGAGGAAACCCACTATGGCTGCCACAACCCTGTGAGCTCAGGGTATCACTTCCACACTAACCACTTCAGGTGCATCAGAAGTTAGCCTGTTTACTAGCCTTATAACCCTGTCACACCTATTGAGAGTGTGCATGGCAGGGGCAGTGGTCACTTCTTCTGGGAAGAGGGATGATGAGGATTCCCTTGAGGGTACTCCCTCTACTGGCACAGGCCCCCTCATCTCTTGCTCAGGTACTGGAATGTCCAGGGCACCAGAGATACCTACCACTTATATGTCCTCTCTGTTCAGCAACCTAGGTGTCATCACAGGCCTGTCTTTCTTCCAGGAGGTCTGGGAATGTTAGTGAGGCAAGCTCATTGTCTTAGGCTGGTCTCATCATTGATGCGGGGTTGTCAGCAACAAGCCTAAATGCTTCTGCCCTGAGGTTTAGAGCTGAAGAAGTGCAGCTCTCACTGGGTGGAGGCCGGAATCTGGTCTCTATTCTAGGATACTCCATGGTAGTGTCCTCCTCCTCAGACTCTCTCTCAGATGTGCTAGATAAGGGTGGATTAGCCCTATGGGGCCCACTGCACGTGTTGGGAGATGGATTTGGTCTAGCACTCCTTTTCTGCCCATATCCTATGTCATGGTACATCCCATAAGGGGCGCCTACCAGTTCCCTCACAGATAGTAGGAGGTTTCTATGTACCATCTTTATTTGCCCTGGCCTTGTATCAGGTTTAATCTTGTAGACCGGCAGATCTCCCAGCTTTTCCGCTATCAGATGAAGTATTGCCTTCCATCTGTCAGCACTCTTATGTTCTCTTGCAACACCCACATTTTGTAGCAGAACTCTGTCCCCTGTCTGGAGATCCTGCATCATACTGGTGCTTGTTACTATCTGAGTTCTTGTGGGCAGCAGCCATAGCCAAGCGATAAGCATCCAGAAGTTTTTCTCATAGTCGGGGAACATAGTGCAGATGTGTCTCATAGCTTTCTCCAACCTCCGATATCCCAAAGCACAGGTCTATGCTTTAATTTTTGAAAATATTTTATTATGCAAGAGAATGATGTATGTAAAAGCTGCAAGTATGTTAACTTGAAAGCATTCTTGAATTATAACTAATATGGTATCAGGGATGTTATTCTGTCCTTAATTATTCTTTAGTGAAACATTCACTTTTCTGTTCTCTGCTCTTTGATTATTTCTATATTTTCTGGAAAACATAGGATTGCCAACTTTCTAATCACAAAAAACCAAACACCCCTTCCCCAAGGCCCCACCCTGCTCACTCCATCTCCTCTCCTTCTGACGCTTGCTGTCCCGCAACCTCGCTGACTTGCACTGGACTGGGACTAGGGTTGCTAACTTTCTACTCACACAAAACCAAATGCCCTTGCCCCACCCCCTGCCCCACCCATCCTCAAAACCCCACTCATGCCCCCTTCCCTTCTCTGAGGCGCCACCCTCTGCTCATTCCATCCCCTCCCTCTGTCACTTGCTCTCCTTACCCTCACTCACTCACTCATTTTCACCAGCTTGGCTCAGGTGGCTGGAGTGTGGGAGGAGGTGAAGGCTCTGGCTGGGGGTGCATGCTCTGGAGTGGGGCCAGGGATAAGGGGTTTGTGGTGCAGGATGGGGCTCCAGGCTGGGGTAGGGAGTTGGGTTGCAGGGGCCGTGAGGGCTCTGGCTGGGGGGGGGGCAGATTCTGGGGTGAGGATGAAGGAGTTGGGGTATAGAAGTATCAGAGGGGTAGCCGTGTTAGTTTGGATCTGTAAAAGCAGCAAAGAATCCTGTGGCACCTTATAGACTAACAGACGTTTGGAGCATGAGCTTTCGTGGGTGAATACCCACTTCGTCAGATGCATGTCGTGGAAATTTCCAGGGGCAGGTATATATATGCAAGCAAGCTAGAGATAACGAGGTTGATTCAATCAGGGAGGATGAGGCCCTGTTCTAGCAGTTGAGATGTGAAAACCAAGGGAGGAGAAACTGGTTTTGTAGTTGGCAAGCCATTCACCGTCTTTGTTTAATCCTGAGCTGATGGTGTCAAATTTGCAGATGAACTGAAGCTCAGCAGTTTCTCTTTGAAGTCTGGTCCTGAAGTTCTTTTGCTGCAGGAGGCCACCTTAAGATCTGCTATAGTGTGGCCAGGGAGGTTGAAGTGTTCTCCTACAGGTTTTTGTATGTTGCCATTCCTAATATCTGATTTGTGTCCATTTATCCTTTTCTGTAGAGACTGTCGAGTCTGACCGATGTATATAGCAGAGGGACATTGCTGGCATATAATGGCATATATTACACTGGTGGACGTGCAGGTGAATGAACCAGTGATGGTGTGGCTGATCTGGTTAGGTTCTGTGATGGTGTCGCTGGTGTAGATATGTGGGCAGAGTTGGCATCGAGGTTTGTTGCATGGATTGGTTCCTGAGCTAGAGTTACTATGATGCGGTGTGCAGTAACTGGTGAGAATATGCTTCAGGTTGGCAGGTTGTCTGTGGGCGAGGACTGGCCTGCCACCCAAGGCCTGTGAAAGTGTGGGATCATTGTCCAGGATGGGTTGTAGATCCCTGATGGTGTGTTGGAGGGGTTTTAGCTGGGGACTGTATGTGATGGCCAGTGGAGTCCTGTTGGTTTCTTTCTTGGGTTTGTCTTGCAGTAGGAGGCTTCTGGGTACATGTCTGGCTCTGTTGATCTGTTTCCTTATTTCCTCGTGCGGGTATTGTAGTTTTGAGAATGCTTGGTGAAGATTTTGTAGGTGTCGGTCTCTGTCTGAGGGGTTAAAGCAGATGCGGTTGTACCTCAGTGCTTGGCTGTAGACAATGGATCATGTGATGTGCCCGGGATGGAAGCTGAAGGCATGAAGGTAGGCATAGCAGTCGGTAGGTTTTCGGTATAGGGTGGTGTTAATGTGACCATAACTTATTTGCACCGTGCTGCCTAGGAAATGGACCTCCCTTGTAGATTGGTCCAGGCTGAGGTTGATGGTGGGGTGGAAGCTGTTGAAATCGTGGAATTTTTCCAGAGTCTCCTTCCCATGGGTCCAGATGATGAAGATGTCATCAATGTAGCATAGGTAGAGAAGGGGTGTGAGTGGACGAGAGCTGAGGAAGCGTTGTTCCAGGTCGGCCATAAAAATATTGGCATATTGTGGGGCCATGCGGGTGCCCATAGCGGTGCCACTGATCTGGAGATATATATTGTCATCAAATTTGAAATAGTTGTGTGTGAGGATAAAGGCACAGAGCTCAGCAACCAGTTGTGCTGTGGCATCATCAGGGATACTGTTCCTGACCGCTTGTATTCCATCTGTGTGTGGGATGTTTGTGTAGAGAGCCTCTACATCCATGGTGGCTAGGATGGTGTTTTCTGGAACGTCACCAATGCATTGTAGTTTCCTCAGGAAATCAGTGGTGTCACGGAGATAGCTGGGAGTGCTGGTGGCATAGGGTCTGAGTAGAGTCCACATATCCAGACTGTCCTTCAGTGAGAGTGCCAATGCACGAGATGATGGGGCATCCAGGATTTCCGGGTTTGTGGATCTTGGATAGTAGATAGAATAACCCTGGTCGGGGCTCTAAGGGTGTGTTGATTTGTTCTGGTGTTAGTGCAGGGAGTGTCCTGAGTAGATGGTGCAGTTTCTTATTGTATTCCTCAGTGGCATCTGAGGGAAGTGGCCTGTAGAATTTGGTATTGGAGAGTTGTCTGGCGGCCTCCTTTTGGTAGTCAGACCTGTTCGTGATGACAACAGCACCTCCTTTATCAGCCTCTTTGATGATAATGTCAGGGTGGTTTCTGAGGCTGTGGATGGCATTGCGTTCTGCACGACTTAGGTTATGAGGCAGGCGATGTTGTTTTTCCACAATTTCTGTCTGTGCATTTCAGCAGAAGCATTCAATGTATAGGTCCAGGCTGTCATTTCGACCCTCAGGAGGAGTCCATGTGGAGTTCTTCTTGTGCTGTTACCCTCCCACCAACAAACCTCGATGCCAACTCTGCCCACATATCTACACCAGCGACACCATCACAGGATTTCAACAGCTTCCACCCCACCATCAACCTCAGCCTGGACCAATCTACAAGGGAGGTCCATTTCCTAGACAGCACGGTGCAAATAAGTTATGGTCACATTAACACCACCCTATACCGAAAACCTACCGACTGCTATGCCTACCTTCATGCCTTCAGCTTCCATCCCGGGCACATCACACGATCCATTGTCTACAGCCAAGCACTGAGGTACAACCGCATCTGCTTTAACCCCTCAGACAGAGACCGACACCTACAAAATCTTCACCAATCTAACCAGATCAGCCACACCATCACCGGTTCATTCACCTGCACATCCACCAGTGTAATATATGCCATTATATGCCAGCAATGTCCCTCTGCTATGTACATCGGTCAGACTGGACAGTCTCTACAGAAAAAGATAAATGGACACAAATCAGATATTAGGAATGGCAACATACAAAAACCTGTAGGAGAACACTTCAACCTCCCTGGCCACACTATAGCAGATCTTAAGGTGGCCTCCTGCAGCAAAAGAACTTCAGGACCAGACTTCAAAGAGAAACTGCTGAGCTTCAGTTCATCTGCAAATTTGACACCATCAGCTCAGGATTAAACAAAGACGGTGAATGGCTTGCCAACTACAAAACCAGTTTCTCCTCCCTTGGTTTTCACATCTCAACTGCTAGAACAGGGTCTCATCCTCCCTGATTGAATCAACCTCGTTATCTCTAGCTTGCTTGCATATATATACCTGCCCCTGGAAATTTCCACTACATGCATCCGATGAAGTGGGTATTCACCCACGAAAGCTCATGCTCCAAAACATCTGTTAGTCTATAAGGTGCCACAGGATTCTTTGCTGCTTTTACGGGGTATAGAAGGGTGCTGTGGGCTGAGACAAAGGGTTTGGAGGGCAGGACAGGGATCAGGACTGGGGCAGGGAGCTGGGGTCTGGGAAGGGGTCTTGGTGCTGGCTATGGATGGCACTTACCTCAGTCAGCTCCCAGAAGCAGCAGCATGTGCCCCCTCTGGCTCCTACATGGAGATGCGGCCAGGCGACTCTGCGTTCTGCCCCATCCACAGGTGCCGCTCCTGCAGCTCCCATGGGCCGCAGTTCCCAGCCAATGGGAGCTGCAGGGGTGGTGCTTGGGGCAGGGCCAGTGTGCAGAGCCCTCTGGCTGCCCCTACACATAGGAGCCAGAGCGGGGACATGCCATTGTTTCCTGGGAGCCACGCGCCATTGGGGCTAGCAGGGAGGCTGCCAGCCCCCCTGTGCAGCACCATCGACCAGACAGTCAACGGCCCGGTCAGCGAGCTGTTAGGATCCCTTTTTGACTGGGTGTTACAGTCAAAAAGTGGACACCTGGTCACCCTAGGCAAACACTGCATCTTTTTAACTATGAAGTATATACTTTGTCTGAATTTCAGTCGTACAATAATTTATTACAAAGTATTCAGTTGCAGATGCAAGGTTAATGTCCATTTCATAGAGAAGCATGTTCTGTTTTTAATTTTTCTGAATAGGAATTTTTTTAGCAACATTATCAAACACTGATAACATGTTATATTTATTATTTGCACAATGGCTTTAATGAATGAGTCATAGATCAGATTTAATTATTATGTCCAAATATGACAATAACTGAAAATAAGAACTGAAATTCATCTATGGTGAATTATTTGACCCTTATAATTAGAAGCACAGCCCAGCTGTCTTCCTGTAACTAAGTATAATACTCATGAGAACCTGAGTGCATTGCAAGTTACAATGTATTTCTACTCAAAAAGCAATTTGCCTAAAGTGAAAACACAACTGCCCAGCACCATGCTTATTCTAAAATATAGTTGGGTATTTACAATCACCTACATGTAGAAAGATGGTGTATGTTGTGTTTGATGTTGGTACAGGCAGCATAATTGGCCTAGCAGGAGGGAGAAAAAGTAAATATAGAGCTTAGTACATTGCCTCTCAGATGGGACACTGATTGTTATATTTGCTAGGATCAAAGTCTGAAGATGAAAGAGAGCAAAAATGTCACCAACCATTTAAAAAGGAGAAGCCATTTCTAGTTAGCAGGACTACTCTCCTTTTGTTGTTCGTTATATGGAGAGTGTCATCAAGAAGAAGCAGCTCTGAATTTCAGATTAGCCTCGAATAATTTTGCTTCTGTGTTGTGCATAACATGAACAGTTATTCTTCTCCACACAGTGACTAATGTAGTACATCCTGGATTGCTTTCAGTCAGCAGGATGGTAATTTTGTCTACTTATTGTATCTTTTAAAAAAGAAAAGATTTCTATATATAGTGAAATCTTCAGAGCTGACTTATTCACCTACAGCGTCTTGATGTATGCTATTTTCTCACAGATGTCAACATGCTGGTTTGTTAAAAAACAGATTTTTTTTTAATGCAGTAACTTTGCTGGGTTTATTTCTGGATAGAGAGGCTAATTTGCAATGATTTGCCTGTAAAAGTTAGTATGTAAACTCTGATTCTACAAATTCTTATGCATATGCCATGTTTTCTGGTCTAACTGTGCCTCTGAGCCCTCCTGGTTTCTTTGAGTGTTTGCCTACTAAGATCTCAGGCCTCAAGTCCTCACCTCTCTCAGGAGGGAACCACATGATTCTCCAACTCTCAGATCAGGCCTCTGTGTATCACCATGATTGCCACCACAGTCCTGACTTTTGTCCAGCACCCTTAGATTCTGGTAGGTCTAAGCTTCCTGTAACTCCCTGAGACCTCAAAGCTTGTCTCCCATAGGCCATTCCCTTAACTCACAATCCATTTCTCCTTTTTCTGGGAGAGTCTCCTTTAAAACTGCTTAATCTTTTTGGTCACCCCACTTCTCAGAGACTGTTACTTTTTAACTGTTTATGGCCCTTTTATCTAATTTCCAGACTTGGCAGAACAAGGCTTGCAATGTGTTGGAGATGGCATGTAAGGTTTTGAAATGATAGCTTTTCTCATTGTGTGTTCTGGGGCCATTGTCTTCCTCTTTGTTCTTCCCACAACCCCCTATGCAGCTAGATCAGGGATCGGCAACTTTTGGCCCGTGGCCCACCAGGGTAAGCCCCCTGGCAGGCCGGGGTGGTTTGTTTACCTGCTGCGTCCTCAGGTTTGGCCAATCGCAGCTCCCACTGGCTGCAGTTTGCCGCTTCAAGCCAATTGGGGCTGCAGGAAGCAGCGCGGGCCGAGGGATGTGCTGGCCTCCACTTCCCACAAAGTCTGTCGTGTAAGTGTTAGATTTAAGTGTGTCTCAGGTGAATGCAAATTCCTTTCTCCCACCTTTTGTCTATGTGAGGCTTGAGCAGTCTCCAGGGATGACATGCAAGTCCTTTGTTTATAGTCTCTTTGTTATTTCTAAGGGGCTAGTCTGTGGGCATTTCCTAGACTCACAACATGTTTCAGTAACAAACATTTAATAAAATGTCCTAACTTCAGATACATCGATGATACACATATTTAAACAAGACAGTGTTTCAGCAAATCATGGCTTTTCAGCTCACAAGGCACACTATGTACAAAATATCATAACTATATACAACTGGTGAATATGGGAGTACAGGCTATTATTTTGAGGTACAGTGTGTTACACTCGTTATCCAATAATCTCTCGCTGAGCAGATCACATACAATATTCACAGGGCCAATGAGGGGGAAGCCAGTACAAATTACTGGGGCCCGGTGGTCCAGAAGGGGGCCTGGCTTCCCTGGCTTCTTCGGCCCTGTTTAGCCGGTCTGCCCTTGCTGGGGGGCCCGAAATTTTTTTTTCACCAGGCTTGAATCTGCTCTCGGCCAGGGTCGGCTTTAGGAAGTGCGGGGCCCAATTTGAACAGTTTCGACGGGGCCTCAGCAGAGATGACTATAAAAAAAAAACAAACCACATGTAAAAAACCACATGGGGCTTGTACTCACCAGGGGGTGCTCCCTGTCTTTGGCAGCACTTCAGCGGTGGGTCCTTCACTCGCTCCGGGTGTGTTCGGTGGCACTGAAGGACCTGCCGCCGAAGTGCCGCCGAAGACCCGGAGCACCGACAGGTGAGTAAAAATTAAAAAGGCGCCTCTAGCCAGGGAAGAGATTCTCACTGGGCGCGGGACCCTCTTAGGTGCGGGGCCCAATTCGGGGGAATTGGTGGAATTGGCCTAAAGCCGACCCAGCTCTCGGCGGCCCTGAATATTCATAAAAATAGTACATCTCAGTATTCCTAGCTTGGTACATAGCAATTGCACTTTACTCCCATGAGCAGTTCCAGTTAAAGTCAGGGAGATTACTTACATGAGTAAAGCTAACCACGTGCATTTTTGAAGACTGGAGCATAAATTGTATATATGGCCCTAGCTAGAGTTTAGATCAGATCCTCAATAAAATTCAGTATCATAATATATTTTTGTTGATATTTTTACTTAGAAAGATTAAGCAAGGATCCTGCAAATAATTACATGTGCGTTGAACTTTATGAAAATCCCCATTGAAATGTATAGGTCTACTCACATGTGTAAAACTAAGCCTGTACATAAGTATTTGCAAGATTTGGCCTTTAGTCTTTCCCCATGTCAGTGACAAAAGAGAGCAGAAGAGGAAAGTTTACAATTACAATTTATTTGTAGAAAAGTTGTCAGTTACAAAGTAAGGTCTCAACCTGCTCCCACCAAAGTCTATTGCAAAACTGCTCCTGCCTTCCATGTGAGTAGCACTGGGCCTCATGTTGTCTAAAAGAAAAGAGAGATCTGCTATTTTGTTTCTGCCACAGTTTGCTTTGCCGTAACAAGAATAAGTGGGACTCAAAACAGTTCACTATCCATTTTGGAGTTATTCTTCCCTCCCCTGCCCCGTACCCGGCTAAAATCCTTAAAAGCCTTGTCGGGGCAGCCGCAGAAAATGGGGCATGGATTGGGTTAAACATTTCCAGCTGGAGAGTGTGTAGCTGTAATTAGCCAACTGAAAGAAAGCAGATAAATGCCCACAAACATAAAGTCCTCCTGAAACACAGTGCTGATAATGACATGACATTCAGTTATATGTTCACAGAAAGAAACTAACTACTGTTAGTGATGAAGGCAGATTTTGCTTTGCTGTGAAGTACCCACTTGTGGTGTAGAGGATATCAGTTACCAAAGAGGGGAGGCTCTTTTAGACATATGTATAATTGCTGCTATCGATTTCAAAGCTTTGGGGGCATTCAGTAGCAGGCATTTTGTAAAAGACTCTCAGGGTGACATTTGAGTCACTGCATGTTTGCAGATATTGGATAGTTTGAAATCTCTCTTTTAGAAAAGATTGGTAGTACTGGTCTCTTAGCACCACTCCAGGAATATGTATTTTTAGTTCACGAGATAGAGCAAAAGTGATAGAGGTGTTAAAAATGTTTCTTTGAGCTCCTGATCATGACTTTGAAACAACTGAAGTAGAGACAGATTCTTGGAAAATATGTAGTAAATGTATAGGCTGTGAAAGATATGAATCCATATAATATTTTACATAAGAACTAGTGCAAAATAAGATGTATTATATTTATATAACACCTTCCATCCTCAGTTCTTCCAAAGTGTTTTACAAATTTAATAAAGGAAAAATATAATAAATAATTATACTTTAAATTTTCAAAATATTTCCCAAAAAACCTATACACACAAGGGTCACTTCCTCACTGAAATGCAGCCACTTCAGTGGTGAAATGTGGCAGCTTTTTTAACAGACTGCAGCAACATTATACAACAGTTTGGGGCAGGAAGTGAAGACCTATCCAATTAGAAAGTCGCAGGGGGGATTTTCTGAGTCAGAATCTACCACAATTAATTACCCTCATTGAAATTTGGCTAGAACACTGGGGAGAATACCTCTCCTGTTGCAAAACATGTGCCATGGGATCTTTAAAATCTGCTAGTAGTCAGAACCTTAATTATATGTCTCATCCAAAAGAATAGCACTGTCATCTGCTCACGGCGGACTCTTGTACCCACTTAGTTTGGGCTTTGGTTTATTACTAACTCAGAGGGAAGAGTACCACTTACTGAATCACTCTTGCTTTCTTTAGGTCTCTCCAGTTCAAGGACTGATCTAGTTCAGTCCTACTTTTTTTGTAGGATCTGACAGGGTGAAATTTTCTAAAACACCTTGGTCACTTAAGAGCCTGTAGAAAATCAATGGGTTCCAAAGCCACGTAAGTGCTTTGATAATATTACCCATAGTAAAAAATGGACTATATGTTAGGATAGCAAAATTTGTAACATTTGTAGTTTCATGTATGGTAGATTAGTAATCTACCATCTGAACTCCAGGAACCACATATACCCAATAAGCCCCTCGCTTTATAACATTAGTGTAAGTCTTAGGGCCAAAACCATAGCAGTCCTATGTAGTGGGTGACAGCTAAACCATCTCACAAGGAACAGTTCAGAGTTTGTGTCACAGTCTCTCCCAGCTTTGCTCATCACATGTGAGCTCTGCTGGGCCTGGGGGCTAGGAGCATGAACCTACCCATTCCCATCCTCCTCCTGTTGTATTCTTTGGTGGGAGAGGAGCAGGAGGGAGTAGACCCAGTGTTCCCAGAGCACATGGAACTCAGGGGCAGCTATTATGAGTGGACCCTGCACAACACATGAGCAGGGGGAAGCTTCTTCCTCACCCCATAGCTGCAGCATGGCCAATCTCAATCCAATTACTCTTAGTAAAAAGCGATGGCATCTGCAGAAAGCTGTTATCACTCAGCACTCTGGCATGGGAAAAAAGAAGGAAAATACAAAGCGGGAGATAACAGGCCATAAGATAAATAATCAGCACACAGCCCTCTTCAACAGAAATCCTCACTGATTTCTTTAAAGTTGCACTTGGCTTGTGTATGTAAAGTATGAACAGACAAGAAATAAATCAATAAAAGCCCGGGAATAAAATGTGGCAATATTTTCATACCATGCAATAGAAAATAGCAATTACCCATAGTCTGCTCGTGTTTGAATCTCTAACATCACACTCTCTCTGCACCACAGGAGGCTTTGTGTCTACCTGAGGCTGAAGGAGTCCTTAATCTGCCCCCCTCTCCACATACAAAACAACCAACAATTTGCTGCACTGTTTTTTTGTTGTTGTTCACGATGGCAACAACTCTCTGTTGAAATGTAATTACTGTTCCATTGTTCTTCTTTCCCCATTTGCTGGGCATGTAACTCTAGAGGAAGGAGGTGAAGAGATCCGAAGAGGAGAGGGTTAATATGGAGGGCTGCATGGGGCAAGATTGCTCTGCCCAGCTGCAGATGGGGCCCAATTGCATGGGTCACCCAACCATGGAGTCTTTCAAGCTGCTTCTGGACTGCTGCAAGGATCATGCAGGGGACTCCGGCTGTGGTGTAGATGATGCAGCAGAAGATGCTACTCTTGAGATCATTAGTGATATGACTCACTCAAACAGCTCTTTCTTCTGAGCTCTGTCCTCCTCCCTTAGCCACTGTTCCTCTTTCAGGAACTGCAAAGCAAGTGCCTGCTCCCATGCGGAAATCCTGTCCTCAAGCTGTTCTGTCAGCCTGACTCTTGCCTTTTGCCTCTCAGCATACCTTTCTTGCCATCACAAGTCCCTCTGTCTTTGGCACTGGACTTGCTTGTTGGCCCCATCCAGAACTTCAACCATAAGTTCATCATGGAAAAACTTCCTTTTGGAACAGTCTGTGAAGGGGTGCTGGCTTAGGCTGCTGCTGCGATGTGGGTGAGCTGTGGAGGTTCTTCAGCCAGTAGACATCCAGGGGCCTGGATCAAGAAAAGACATGGGGTTATTGTCTCAAAAAACTCACTGCAGGAGCACAGAAAAATTCCTCATGGAATTTTAAGGACATAAAATGATACATTTACCAACTGAACTTCAATATATTGTGAGAAGGATGCTTCAAACCACAGAAGCCTCCTGGATACAGCTTGGTTACTCACAGTGGAAGAAGTGCAGGCACAATGCTAAGTTAAAAATCCAAACTCCTTTTTTATTTTAGAAAATTACAAAACTACTTGGGTTTTTTTTTTTTGGTGGGGTGGAGGAAGGCTGGGGGAGGAGGAGTATGCTATGCGTGGCTGTGCTACAAAAGCTTTTTCTGTGATTTCAGGCCTTCCGCCTTTTGGAGGTGTCATAAACAGATAAGAAAAGTTAATAGCACAGAAGTACTTTATATCTCTTTGACTGTAAAGGGTTAACAAGTTCAGTAAGCCTGGCTGTCACCTGACCAGAGGACCAATCAGAGGACAGGATACTTTCAAATCTTGAGGGAGGGAAGTTTTTGTGCTGTGCTGTTAGTTTTGGTTGTTGTTCACACTGGGGGCTCAGAGGGATCAGACGTGCGACCAGGTTTCTCTCCAATCTCTCGAATACAGGCTCTTATAAGTTCAGAATAGTGAGTACTAGGTAGATAAAGCGAGTTAGGCTTATGGTTGTTTTCTTTATTTGCAAATGTGTATTTGGTTGAAAGGAGTTCAAATTGGTATTTTGCTGAAAAGATTTTAATTTGTACTTGTATACTTAGGTTGGGAGGGTGTTCCCAGTGTCTATAGCTGAAAGACCCTTGTACCTATTCCATTTTTTTTTAAAATTTACAAAGATAATTTTTACTGTTTTTTTCTTTCTTTAATTAAAACTTTTCTTGTTTAAGAACCTAATTGTTTTTTTTATTCTGGTGAGACCCCAGGGGACTGGGTCTGGATTCACCAGGGAATTGGTGGGGAGAAAGGAGGGAAGGAGGAGAGAGAGGCTAAATTCTCTCTGTGTTAGGATTACTGTCTCTCTCAGGGAGAATCTGGGAGGGGAAGAGAGAAGGAGGGGGGGAAGGTGCATTTTCCTCTCTGTTTCAGGATTCAAGGGGTTTGAATCACAGTGATCTTCCAGGGTAACCCGAGGAGGGGAAGTCTGGGAGAGGCAACGGTGAAGGAAAGGATTTACTTTCCTTGTGTTAAGATCCAGAGGGTCTGGGTCCTGGGGGTCCCCGGGCCAGGTTTTGGGGGACCAGAGTGTACCAGGCACTGTAATTCCTGGTTGGTGGCAGCGCTACAGGTTCTAAGCTAGTAATTAAGCTTAGAGGAATTCATGCTGGTACCCTGTCTTTTTGAACACTAAGGTTCAGAGTGGGGATTATCCATGACAGGAGGACATAACAGTTCTTGTGGTAATTGACTGACAAGGGGCGATGTTTTTCCACGCCGCTGGTGGGAAATCAGCAGTTTATGCCACAGAAGCATAGGCAGCGACTCTGTGGGAACTCTGGGGAAAAATTAGTGAGTGCTCTGCACCCATCAGCAGCCAAGATCCCCTCACCCCCCGCCCCACCTCCTCCTGAGTGCGCCGTGTCCCTGCTCCTCCCAGCGCTGCCTGCCCAGCTGCTGAAAACAACTGTTTGGGAGAGTTCGCACGCTCTGGGAGGGAGGGGTAGAAGCGGGAACGTGGCATGCTCAGGGGAGGAGGCGGAGAAGAGGCGGGGCCGGGGCAGGATTTGCGGAAGGGGTTGGAATAGGGGCAGGGAGGGGGCTGAGTTGAGGCGGCGACTTTGGGAAATGGGTTGGAATGGGGGTGGGGCAGGGGTGGGAAGAGGCAGGGCAAGGGCAGGGCCTCATGGAAGGAGTGGAGTGGGGGTGGGACCAGGAGCAGAGGGGGTGTCGAGCACTCACGGGGAAAAAGGGGAAGTCAGTGCTTATGCACAGAATTATTAAAATGTATATTGGCTGAGCAGCACATCTATGAGTGGAGTGGCCCAATCATCTAGCGAGGTGTCCCTGTAAAATATATCTTTTCCTGAAATGTGGCTAACTATGTAGAGCTCCTGCTTCAGGAAAAGTCTATATCTATCAACACACACAACTGAGTCAAAATTCATCAGGGAATCAATGGATGCTACATTAGCTTCCATATGACTTAGCCTGTTATGACTACATGCAAAAACATGGAAATCCACAGCCTTTTCCCTCTTCACCGCTGGCACATTTCTGGACAAAATTTAAAACTGCTGGCATATTTGGGACAAATGATTTTGTCACCTATGGACCTCACTGACTACCTCTAACTGAAATGGACTAGCTTTGTGAATGGAACACATTTCCCCAAACACACACACGTAGTTCACTGTTTCCAGGTGGCTTGATAGACTGTAGAATGGTTTTAGAATGGCATTCTTACAGTAAAGTGCCTGAAACCATTATTTCTTATTTCTAAAAGCACCCAAGTCAGCAGGCCGTAAAGTGGCCATGCAGCAGGCTTAGCTTAACCAAGGCAGGAGGGGAGGGGGTTTTGGGTGCCACAGAAAGGGCAGGCTGACACCGTGTCCTTCGTGATAAGAATTGTGTTGAAGTTGCTGATACATGCATTTTAGGGGCCTCAAGTCTGCAAACTCTGGGAAAAAACTCCACACCTGGTTAATCAGTAATCAGAAGGAAACCTCTTGCTTGCTTGACTGTTGAAACTGCTTGCTTAACAAGTTTCTTCAAGTGATATGGCATTGTATTACTAATATATAAATAAAGGGGGAAAGTATGAGCACTGGTCTCTCCCTCTGGATGCATCTTGTGTTCCCCACAGTCACACTCAGCTTCGGTAATTATCGAGGGTTGGGGCTGTTTTACTAACCTGTTGCAGACATGTGTAAGTGCTTGAGACTAAGTAATGTTTAGCTTGAAGTGAAAGCACTCTTGTTTATCCTGTTCGTGCCAGCCATCTATCGGTCAGACAGCTGTGTCTCTCCTGATTTATTTCCTGACACCACCCCGGACAGAGTAAAAGTTACCAAGAGGTTTGGGTTGAAAGAACCCTGGGTAACAGAATTTGGAGGCTCCAGCGAGGATTAGTAGAGAGGAAGGAGACGAATGGTACAAACAATTTGTAGTTTGTCCATTGCAATAGGAGGTAAAAGAGGGCAGGGTAGGGTCGCTCCCTATAAGTTCCCATGTCGCAGTTCTCAAGTTAATTTATGGATACATTCTGTTCCTGGGACTCAGAACTCAGGCTGATTGCCTGCTCAAGTGGAGAAATTATGTCCACAGACAGGAAACCAACTCCAGGACACAGACCCAAAGTTCCAGACCTTAACACTCTGCCAATGACACTGTTCAGAAACTGGAGTCCCCCAGACAGACCTGACTCTGACTGGCCATCAAAAAAAGTTCATTTGTCTTATTAGGAGTGGTGAGCACTGTGTGTAGCCTGTGCATTCTGTTTTTGGTAATTGTTAATAAATAGAGGTTATGTAGTACGTTACTGTGTAAGCTCTTTCACTGGTAAAAGACCCCATAAAAACCCGCAAAATATTAAGCCCAGAGTCCACAGGGAAAAGGTGTTTGCTTGGAGCCCATGGCGGAGTAGAACCCAGAGCCCACGGAGGGGTAAAGTTAGGTGCTTTTCGCCTGGAGCCCTAGGAACTGGGGTAAAGGTGGGTGCCCTTGATTATGTGAGTAACAGAGAATTTTGTGCAGGTAACAAATTTGGTGGAGACAATGCGGGCAGCCTAAGGTCTTTTGGACGGAACTGATGGAGTCTAACACAGTAAACAATAGCAAAGTACCTGTGTCTTCTGTCAGAAAGGGTCGCTACCTATCTGGCAGAATGACCACCCCAGAGCAGTTGAGCCTTTAAAAATGTTAACAAGAAAAGTGTTATAGAAAAAAAAATCTTGGTTTCTTTACAGCCATTCTGAAGGAAAAATAGGCCTTTTCCCAAAGGAATGTTGTAATAAGCCAGGCAAAAAGACAATCTGATTTAAATCATTTGACTGAACAAACTGACCTGAACTGGATACCAATGTCATCTATATACATCTGTGTAAAAATTAAAGCGGTGGAACGGATGTTAAGCGAAAGAGTATGTATTTATCTCTTTGTGTGTGTGTGTATAAATATATTGTGTACATATGTGGAGTGTTTAGAACCTAAACCAACACTCCTGGATTGTAAAACTCTGTTTTGTAGGTTTAAGATAAATTGGTTTTTGTTTTGTTTTAGTTTTAAATAATACCACTAAAAATCCATCTTAATCTTTCATTCAAAGTTGCAGAACTGACAGACACCTTTTTTTTGCAAGACACAGGTAACTAGTGTTGTTTGGCTTTGGGATGTAGCATTTAACCCTTAAGGGACCTCTTTATAAAGTTCAATATCTTTTTAAAGACCAGTGGCTGCAGCAGGGCAGTCAAACCCAGGAGAATGGGGAGAAATTCTGGATCCTTTTTTGTTTTGGTTTGGTAACAAAATAGCAGATAAGAGCTGTAGTGAAAAAATAAGAAATTAAAAAAGATAGTGCCTCTCTGGAGCAACAGCAGGGGAGAGGTGCAAAAAAAAGAAAACCGCAGCAACATTAAAAACACAGAACCTTAAGGTGGCTCTGAGTAATCAAACTGTCACTTTGATAAAGATACATGAAAACTCTGTGAGCACAAAAGAAACAGTTACACCTTATGTAAAAATGGATATGGCTGTTATAATGTTATAGAAGTTAAACTGTGAAAGGAATGTGCATTTTTCCAGGACATGTGCAGTGTGTATTGTAGAACGGGTAAAAAAATGCAAACAAAACATTCTACTTAATTAAAATCTTGTTAGGGCTCTAAAGGGAGCCACAATAGGTTGTGTTTTCAGGAGCTGAAAGTGAAAGAAATCAAAACTGTATGGAAGTTGATTGTGCCTCTTTTAAGACAGGGTCTCTGAGCTGCTGATGGCTTTGGATCCAAAAGCAAGCCAGAAAGCCTCTGTGTTAATGCAAATCACCTAACCGATAGAGGAAGGAGAGAACTGCCCATAAATGGCAGCACAAAGGAGCTGCAGATAATGAACATACCTGGTCAGCAAACAAACTACCTGAAACCAAAAGGCTCAAATTATGACCCTCCAGAGGAAGATGGAAAAAGTCAAACCTAAAAATAAGAGAGGGACAGGTTAACCCTAAGTAGGAAAAATATACTTTTGTGTGTGTGTAGGCAGTGCCAAAATCTGAAGACAGGTACAAAAGGGGTCTGCTTATATGTATGACACACGAACCTTTTAATTCACCAAACCCCCAAGCATATAATTAAATTAAAAAGCCTATTAAAATGCAAAAATTTCTAGAGAACATTGAACACACTGGCCTGAAAAAAAATTGTCTAAATAAAAGGCATGGTATAACAAGATACTTTTAATAGATTTTTATGTTAATATTAAACATTGGAATAAATTTAATATTAATAAGTACCCCTGTAACAATGTATAGTGTGTAAGATTTTTGAAAAAATCCTTTAAGGTGATATGGTAATGATACTTCTCAGCTATTACCTGTGAATAAACGTAAAGCTTAGCACATCAGAAAAAGCATTACAAACATGGTCTGCTGTATAAGAAGAAAAACTGAGGTACCCTACCTCATAAATTTAATAACAGATAATTTCCCCTAAACTCTTAAAAGGTAGGAGCCATTGAAACCTGGCTTGCCTATAGAGCAAAAACACAGGAAAGTATGGGGGTAATTCCTCTGTTTTGCCTGCAATCAGCAAGGATATATGTAAAAAGAAGGGATATTTTAAGCAATAATCTGCCACCCCAAAAGGAGTAGAAACATGTTCTTTTTGTCTTTCAGAAAATCAGGAAAAGCTGGTACCAGCTGAAGAGCAACCCAGAATACCATGGGCCTACTGTCATGACAAAGATTGTGTTTTATGTTTTGTCTTGTTTTGTTTGTCTTGTTGCTAGCATTGTTGTGTACTGTGTTACAAAAAAGGAAATACTGCATTAGGCAGAAAAGGATGAACAAGCATTTTAACTGTATTTACAGAAACCAATGTTGCAGAAGGGTGGAGGTCAAGAAATGCCAGTCTGTTAACAGGGAAACATCCTTAGGTGGTAAAGATGCATTTAAAGGCAAAATATGCATGAAACATAAGATGTATCTGTTGCTGTGAATAAAAAAATTAAAGCGCAAAATGAAATTGCCAAGGGAAAAAGGGTATGTAAAAACATTGGTTACTAAAAGAATAAAACTTGCCAATTATTACTTCTTAGTCAACTTCCAGCATGCAAGCCCAGGTGAAGGCACATGGGTGTTGTATAAAATTGGATGTAAGGAAAGAAAAGCCATTGCAACAACTTCCTTAATTACTATAAGGGGCAGTAAAGTAAAGGTATAGCTACCTTATTACTATCTCAGTGTGAACTACTGAAGGTTATTGGATTTGCCTGGCAGCCAAGAGGGGTGGGTAGCCTAAAGAAAAGGCTCCCAAGAAATGTATTGAACTGCTTTGGGTGGAACTGGATTAGAAGTTGGAATGCTGGATGCTACTAACATAGAGGTATTGGCAAACAAACCAAGTTATGTTATAAATGTTTCTATCATATTATAGGCTGCAAACTCTGGAAAAAAACCACACCTGGCTAATCAATAATCAGAAGGAAACCTCTTTCTTGGCTGTTGAAACTGCTTGCTTAACAAGGTTACTTTAAGTGACATGTCATTGTATTAATAATGTATAAATAAGGGGGGAAAGTTTGAGCACTGGTCTCCCTCTAGATGCATCTTGTGTTCCCCTCTGCTGTGCCACTCGAGAGGCACACTCAGCTTCGGTAATTATTGAGGGTTGGGGGTGTTTTACTAACTTGTTGTGGATGTGTGTAAGTGCTTGAGACTAAGTAAAGTTTAGCTTTAAGTGAAAGCACTCTTGTGTTGTCGTGTTTGTGCCAGCCGTCTATCGGTTGGACGGCCATGTCTCCCCTGATTTATTTCCTGACACCACCTCGGACAGAGTAAAAGTTACCAAGAGCTTTGGGTTGAAAGAACCCTGCATAACAATTATTTTTAAGAAATAAGAATGGTCCTAGCAAAAATCTGCACGTTTCCAGTGAAAATACACTTTAAAGGTATTCTTTACTATTTGCTTGTCCCGGTTGCCTTTTTGAACTCCATGTGGTGGTAGTGGGGCGATCCATGCTGCTGTCATACAATCTGCCATTAGAGGATAAATACTATTAGCTGGCATTTCTCTTGAATTTTGCATTGATTCATAGAGCAGAAATCCGTCCCATTACTGTATTAATAAACATTAAGATGGAGCCAGATACTTACTACTGGGTTCAGAGTGTTCTGTCCTGTGTGTGTCTGCAGCAGGATCAGCTCCTCTGAATATGTCCCCAGAATGTGCTGGCTGCTGCTTCTGCTCCAAAGCCTGCTCTGGAACTAGTTTCAGCAATAGAGAAGCTTCATTGTCCCCGCTCAATCCCTCCTGCTGGCTGCCATCAATCCCTTTACTGGATTCTGGGGTCAGCAAGGCACCATCCCAGCTAAGCAGGTCATTACGCACCATAGTTGGCTCCATGCTGGGTGAAATACCCAGCGCCCAGTCAAAATCCTCATAAAATGGGCATGATTTTGACAAGTTGACCAAGGTGTGGTTCTTAAGACACTTAATCTGCTAACTGCACTGGTCACCAGTCTGGTAAATTTGCAAAGCTGCCAGCTTCTTTGCCATTTGCTAGTATATGTGGTCATTCCTGGTACTCTTACTTAAGCCCACAGTTTTGCTGGCCCTGCACCAGAGATTCACCAAAATCTGTCTGTGCGCCCATGACCATGAAGCAATATACCAAGGGCAGTTGCTTCAGTTTTCAATAGAGTAGACTGAAGATTCCTGAAATAGAAAGGACAAAAAAAAATTGGGCCATGGGATTGTGGGATGGGATTGTGAGATTTTTGGAAGACTCCCAGGACCTGAGTCAAGTGGGGCTGCATCTACACTGCAAAGCAATAGAGCTCAAACCTTGGGTCAAGGCTTGGCCTGGGCTCAGACCCTGCAATCCTGCAGGGTCCTGGGACCCTGGTCTGAGACCTGGGTTAGTGCAATTTGTTTGTGGCTGGAAGGGGCAGGGGTTTGGCTTGAGCCTGAGTCTGAGCTCGGGGTAATGTTGCAATGTAGACATACCCTTACACATGTTATTCTGTCATTTCCTAATATTGCAAGGTCTTTGCATTGAGTTTGCTAATCAGTACTAATTTTCCTGTGCCATTTCTCAGGTAGCAGGAGCTGAAAACTGACCCATTCTTTCAGCATGGAGATCAATAGACACCTAATATGAACAAGTGATTCCATAGCATAAAGTATCCTTAAAATCCAGTGCTACATGCTCCCAAGGCTGGAGGCCTGATTCAGACTAAGAGCCTTAATCCTCATGTTCCATCTGAACTCTCTAATCTACTGCTATAACAATTTGTGTTCACCTGAATCAGAATCTGACATGCTCTAGAATGCCCCTTTCTTGTCTCTGAATCCTTTAGCATAAGTAATAATAATAATTGATAATAAATCCAAACTGAATTTCTCATCTTTACCAGTTTTCAGAGAATTTTTTCTTTCTCCAAGTTTCTCCCAATGCTCCTTATATTTCTTTAGACTTTTCTTTTGTTCTTCCTGTTAGTCAGATGAGAACCTAAGTCCAAACCCAATACACAAGAATTTCATCTCCCGCTCCAATAAATTGCTTTTATTTTTTAGCCTCTAAAACATTATGTCAATAAAGCTCGTAAGAATAATTTGTGACTTTGCTAATCTAGATGAATTAACATTCAATCAATTACTTTATTTTAAATACTGACTTTAACTAAAATGCCTCAGAGCACTTTATAGTAGTAGAGAAAACTGAAACATTGTTCCAAGTAAAACAATACAGTGAATTAAAAGCTGGGTCAAAGACATGGGGCATTAGTGTATTCTTAAAAACAGCCTAGGGTTCAGCAGATTTAACCTGCCGTGCATTGAATGAATATAGACAAGAAGCATATTGTATCACAGATATGACTAAGCAAGAGAATGTATACCTGAAGTGTAAAAAGAGGCTGAGGCAAAGTGCAGAAATCTGCTGCAGACAAAAGGATTTAGTATCATGCTATTGTTATTTGGGAATAGATCAGGCAAAGAATTATCAACGTATACATTTTCTGTGGCCCCATATCTTGTCATTTCTCGTGATTCATTTTCCTGGGAGACTTCGGTAATAGGTGTGCATAGTAATATAATGTATCTGTCACGTATCTCCTCCAGGCAGAGGTTAGGTCCTTCCAACCTAGATGGTCCAGTTGTGCTGGTCCAACTTTGAAGTCTCATTGGTCCAAAGGGTTTCCAGAAGTTTTTGGTGGAAAATGGTGTTCAGCAACCAGACCAGTATATAGACAGTCCTAGTAGGTCATTATAAACGTCTGATAGCCATCACCAACCATGATCTGGCCCCTAAACACCCTTTGATCTTGATCTGCCTTCACAGATCACCAGGTTTCATTGATGAAGTGGAAAAGTAGGAAGCTGAATCATAAGTGGGAGAAAATCAGACCCATATCCAATCAACTGTAGCACAAGGAGATCATACAATCCTATGATATGGCCACAAAGGAGACTAAGAAATCCTGTTCCTTAGAGTCTCTCCCTCAGGTGAAGTGTTCTGGAAAGCGAGCTGTCTAGCCAGCTAACATAGCCTTCCCTTGGTTTCAGACTCAAGTATCTTCCACTTCTGTGCAGGCAACATTTATTTAATCTAAGCCAGTCACCATGACTTTGTGAAAGCAGGGACAAATTAGTACTGTCCCTAACAAAGCTGCAGACATGTTTTGTTGGTAAGGATTCTGAAAGCATCAGGAAATTTATTCCACCATTTGCAAATTAGTTCAATACTCTTGGCTAATGGAGCCTGTGTATGTGTGTGTGTTGGGGGTAGACTTACATCAACATGAAAATATGCCATTATTTAACTTTTGTCCAAAAACCAATCACTTAATAGCAGTGATATTACTCTGTATCTAATGTCCCTTTCTTGGATAACATTATAGACAAGCTAATTCATGGGCCACTTCGAGAAGCACCTTTTACCAATAGGCTTCAGGCTTAGAGTATTTCCCTCTGTTGCTTCTCCAGGGACTTGAGAGCCGAGTCTCTCCTATCCAGTCCCTCAGGACTCTCCGGCATGCAGCCTGGTTAGTTGGGTTGCATAATGGAACACAATTCTCTCATGACTGACAGAACAGTTCATAATTACTGGGAGCTTGATGATAAATTAATCACGTGGATGAACTGAAAGAAAAATGTATGTTTAAGGAACATCTGAAGTGAAATTAGAGCTACCTTCCCTGGGATGGTTCATGGGGGTGAATGCGATGATGTGTGTACACTATACTTACACATCCTACAAATACTGCCTTACTGAATGTCTGATTACACATCATAGTGTCCTGCTCTGCCAAGTGCCTGCGGGCACTGTATTCTGTGCCTCTTCTGCTTCTGTTTTTGTGAGCAGGCACTGGTCAGCCTTGACAGTCTTTTTCAGTGTTAGCAATCAGGTGACATTGTTTAAGAGGTACCATTTTAGCCATTACTATGATAAAATAGTCTCATCTTGTCAGCTGAAGATTGTAGGAAGAAATTTGGTTTGACCAACTAAGGAGTAGTGTCCTGGACCATAATTTCTAGGATGCAGGAGAAAATTTTGGGTAACTGAGAGTTCATATTATCCCTAAAGGATTTTAGTCACTCCACAGCCTTTAGTTTACTTATCTATTTACCATTCAGAAAGCAAATGTCCATTTCAAATGTATCATGATGCACACTGTGAAGCAAAAGGAATCCCAAGCCCCCTGTGGGGTAACATAGCTGCAAACTCATCAGAGGGTTGATTTTTAAAAATGATTTCTGAATCGGTCCAGATGTTTCTTGTAACAATGTAGCTTCACTGAAGTTTAATGTCAATTAAAATACTAGTAGACTGCCAAGGTTTTGCCTGTCCTTTATATCCTCGGTAGAGTATCACAGCTAGATCTTTACAAGCTATGTATTAAAATATAAATGCTAACAAGTTTCCATATAACTTAAGGCTTTATTAGTTATTTTATAGATCCTGTGGAAATGCAAATTCAGTCTGCCTGCCTTGCTGAGCAGTTTTCATTGCTGCTCAACCAGCATCATGCTGTCTTAGTGCAAAGGCGCTTTGAATATCTATTAGTGACTTCCAGAATGAATCAATGAGGTTTCCAAGGCTGTGCTGCATCAGTTACATTGAACTACCTGGGAAATTTCAAAGACTTTAGGTAGTCAATCACTTAGCCCTTTGGGACTGGTGAACTGAAAGGCTGTTGAGACCACACACAATGTTTCCTTATGTTTTTAGTTATTTGGCTATTATAGGGAATTTACCCCAGGGCAGAGGGAAAGATTTGCCCAGATGACATTCTCTCACTAGCAACAAAGCCCCTTTGGGCCCCTTGGGCGTTAGAAATAATTGATGAGAAAGTTAGACTTTCGTCACCTGTTCAGAGTGTGAACTATAGCTTCCTTTCTTTCGTGGTTTCACAATATATTCTGCATTCTAATTGAATTCTTTCTGGGTACAAGATTAAATTGGAGGAAATAACAGCGTTAAACATCACTTTGCATGTGACCAATTAATTCTGTGTGGTAATGAATGAATTGGAAAATAACATGTTTTCCTTGTGTTGTAACTTGTCACATAATTTATTGCAAAGGATTCTATATACTTAAGTACATAAATGTTCTTGTATATGATACACAGCAGCCAGTGAGTGCTTTAGTGGGATTTGAAATGGACATGTTTTAGCTGACAGGCTGTTCTGTTGTTACAGGGAGATTGTTTTTTGCTGTGCTATTCCTGGTTTCTGTTGGTTTTTAATGATGATTTGTTGATTAAGAACTTAAGAACAGCCACACTGGTCAGACCAAAGGTCCATCTAGCTCAGTATCCTGTCTTCTGACAGTGACCAATGCTAGATGCCCCAGAGAAAATGAACAGAACAAGTAATCATCAAGTGATCCATTCCCTGTTGCCCATTCCCAGCTTCTGGCAAACAGGGGCTAGGGACACCATTCCTGAGCATCCTGGCTAATAGCCATTGATGGACCTATCCTCCATGAATTTATCGAGTTCTTTTTTTAACCTTATTATAGTCTTGACCTTTACAACATCCTCTGGTAAAGAATTCCACAGACTGACTGTACGTTGTGTGAAAAAATACTTCCTTTTGTTTGTTTTAAACCTGCTGCCTATTAATTGCATTTGATGACCCCTAGTTCTTGTGTAATGAAGGGTAAAATAACTCTTTTTAGGTATCTTAATTATCTAGGCAGGTATCTTTTTGTCTCTTTATTTGTTCAAGTAAACAAAAATATCCATCCTATTGCCATTCTACCACTAGAAAAAGTCACATTTATGAACAATAATAATAATGGCACTGGGAATATGAAACCATAAAGCAAAATCCCACCTAAAATGTGTTTGTTTCCTTTTATTTCAGCTATGTAGATCTATGAAAAGGATGCAGGCAAGAGCAGTGGTTTTCTTAAGGAAAATGTTTTCATAAACATTTGAGAACTTTGAGAAAGGCTACCGATCATTTAACATTAATGGATTTTTGTTCCATACGAAAATCTGAAGGCAAACCTGATATTGGCTGCATCCTACTGACTTTACTCACCAGAATTCTTTCACTCATGTGAGTTAGGCAAGCAGGATGTGGCTCACAATAGTAGAGATCTGCAAATATGTCATTTCTGCAAATATGTCAGTTCTTGTATATGATACACAGCAGCCAGTGAGTGCTTTAGTGGGATTTGAAATGGACATGTTTTAGCTGACAGGCTGTTCTGTTGTTACAGGGAGATTGTTTTTTGCTGTGCTATTCCTGGTTTCTGTTGGTTTTTAATGATGATTTGTTGATTAAGAACTTAAGAACAGCCACACTGGTCAGACCAAAGGTCCATCTAGCTCAGTATCCTGTCTTCTGACAGTGACCAATGCTAGATGCCCCAGAGAAAATGAACAGAACAAGTAATCATCAAGTGATCCATTCCCTGTTGCCCATTCCCAGCTTCTGGCAAACAGGGGCTAGGGACACCATTCCTGAGCATCCTGGCTAATAGCCATTGATGGACCTATCCTCCATGAATTTATCGAGTTCTTTTTTTAACCTTATTATAGTCTTGACCTTTACAACATCCTCTGGTAAAGAATTCCACAGACTGACTGTACGTTGTGTGAAAAAATACTTCCTTTTGTTTGTTTTAAACCTGCTGCCTATTAATTGCATTTGATGACCCCTAGTTCTTGTGTAATGAAGGGTAAAATAACTCTTTTTAGGTATCTTAATTATCTAGGCAGGTATCTTTTTGTCTCTTTATTTGTTCAAGTAAACAAAAATATCCATCCTATTGCCATTCTACCACTAGAAAAAGTCACATTTATGAACAATAATAATAATGGCACTGGGAATATGAAACCATAAAGCAAAATCCCACCTAAAATGTGTTTGTTTCCTTTTATTTCAGCTATGTAGATCTATGAAAAGGATGCAGGCAAGAGCAGTGGTTTTCTTAAGGAAAATGTTTTCATAAACATTTGAGAACTTTGAGAAAGGCTACCGATCATTTAACATTAATGGATTTTTGTTCCATACGAAAATCTGAAGGCAAACCTGATATTGGCTGCATCCTACTGACTTTACTCACCAGAATTCTTTCACTCATGTGAGTTAGGCAAGCAGGATGTGGCTCACAATAGTAGAGATCTGCAAATATGTCATTTCTGCAGGGATTCTTTATTTGTGACAACTTTCCATATTACAAAATATCCAGCAGACATTATTTATGGAAGATTTAAAAAAAAATTTTTTTAGGGCTAGAAGAATTTCACACGATATGCTAATTTTGAAATGTCCAGGAGGAAGATACTTAATTTCTTGTTTGCTTGTTGCTATGACCAAAGAGAAGAACAAAAAAACTGCATTGAAATGTAGATGGGAAACTACAATCTAACCCTGTATGAAAGATTAGTAAAGGCAAAATGCGTATATGAGTAATAAAGTCACAACCATTTTTGCTCCCTGGCTTGGACAATTTGGAACTAATGTGGGTCTTAGCTGGTTCAAAAAATATTCTCATTGACTAAACGGTAGGGAACTGGGTTTGTAGTTTTGCATATTATTCTACAGCTCCATTCAACAAGTCTCATCATTAATTAGAAGAACAATATGGCTTGCGCCTGCAAGTAACGCCACTTTTTATATCAATAACAGTGCCTTCTCACAACAGCACAATCCATAGAGCTCAGTCTTCAAAGAGGAATTAATGCATTTGAGAGGATTATATTTTTTCCACCTTTTTAAACAACTTTTTGATACTGAAAATGAAAGTTTGTTTGTGAATTAGGTAGACATGGATTGGTAAGCACCATTTATGATTTTTGGTCCCCATTCAAGTATTTAAAAAGTCACTGGGAATTCAAAAATCATGACAGATTGCCTGGAAGTTTGCAACAAACACTGGTTTGAAAAGCCTGTAACAATCTCCATCTGTTCATTGCACACTTGAAAAGACTCACAAAGCCTAAACAGTACTACTAAGATACCTGTGATGGCATTGCTTTTCTTGTGAGGATTGTTTAATTTTACTTGTGCTCTTTGGGGAGAGGAAAGTTTACTTCATAAATACTTATTAGGCTTTTATTTTGGATAGATACAACCATACAAATGAGGCAAATCCTGAGGTCCGTTGACAGTACAGTTTTGTATTCAATAGTATTGTGACATATCTTCTCAGAAGCTAAAAAGAGATGAGAAATCCTTATAAAATAGGCATCAGCTTTTTTTCAACTATAAAGTGTCTGGCAAAAGTGATTTACATACTTTTTAAGGCTCTTACCCTGTAAACATTCACCCACTAAATTTTAAATATGTGAGTAGACCCACTGATTCAAGGCACTGCTCATGTGCTTAAGTGTTTTCAGGATCAGCACCTTGGACACTAAGCTAGGGTAAGAGTTACCAGAATTAAAAAGATTTTCAAATAATTGCCAGGCACATGCCTTGCCCATCTGAATACTTCTACTCTCATTTTAAGCTATTGTTAACTTAAGTGCCTTGATAGGCACCTTGCACTATTTTATTCTTGAGTTTTAGTGGTATATTTTCTGAACTTGAGGTCTAGACCCTGTAACATTGTTCTATGACATATCTGAATAAACAGAATAAATGACTAAAATGAGAATATTATTGTGCTTCTCTGGAAATTCATTTGCTTTTTCCTTTATCATTCATTTCTTAAGGTCTTGCTTAAAAGATATTCAGACATGGATTCTCACAAATGAAATTGTTCAAGAATGCAAAATTATGGCTCCTACCACAATAAGAGTAATTCTAGCCTTTAAGTTGCCATTACAGACACTTCCATTTTTTTGTTAAAACATTCAGAATTGTGAATTTCATGACAAATAAGAAGATTGGTAGCTTCCTAATATTTAGCTTGTTGATCGCCAACTGACTTTCAATTTGATAACAAGAACATGTTGCCTTTTTCTATTACACTGCACATACTGTTTAGAGCTAAAAATGTCTGGCTTTCAGCAGGCAAGAAATTTAATTACAGTTAAAATGCAACAGGCCATTTACTGCACAAATGTTGAGCAGCTGACTGTGCCAGCAGCAGTACCATTATATTTAAGTCTGATACAAGAGTGACAATATATTATCATTTCAGACAGGACAAAATATCCCGCTGTTACTACTGTGGCAAAACTCCCACTGGTGTGAATACAAGATTTTCCTGAATAAGTACAGAGTGGTTTGTTTGAATAAGGATAACAAGATATGGCTCAGACATAGCCTACAGTTATAGGAAGGTAAGGCATAGGTATAATTTAAGGCAGTAATGCAATGAGCCTACAAGCCTCAAGGCCTCTAAGACAATAGCTTAGTTAAACCAATCAAGGCATAAGGCCCAAAAAGGCTTAGCATAAGCATCTAACCATGAGTAACCCTAGGTTATAAGATATCACAAACTAGAATGCTATAATAAACTAAATTGTTGACAGGTAACCTCAAGATGCCAGTTGATATCAGGTTTAGTTACTATAAATTAGGAATATCAGCAGATGTCCGACCACGAGAATGCTATGGTAACTACTTGACATACATACCAAAAAGTTTGAGGTAAAAGGCCTAGTAACCTATGGGATAAGGGCAGCCCAACATTAGTAGGGTCTGGAAATACAGATAAGGAAAAGGGACACCCTTACTAAATATGCATTAGGCACAGCGGGCATCATTGTAACAAATTGTAAAAGCTGTATCCCATCCTGCATACCTTGGGAGATGCTAGGATGATGACCACTGGTGGTGGTGATGATGGTAAGGATGATAAGTAACACTTCAGGTTTTTCTACAAGGGATGGGTGGGGGGAGTATATGGATGCTCAGATGCTTCTTTGCTGTGTTAGAGTATTTGTGACTTTGCTAATTGTGCTAATAAAGATATTACAAGGACAAACCACCTTCCCCTAAGTGAGAGTGGCTTTCTCATGCACACTAGAGTCCTTAAAATAACTAATACTTCTAGGTCTGGTCCTGGGACAGAACCTTGCCAAACTATAGAGTGTTAATTGGTTATCTAATTATCAATAACTGACATACAACCAATAGGCCAGGCAACACAACATGCTTTAAACAGTAGCTCTGTTGTGGTTTTATCATGAGATTGATGATATTTGGTAGTGTTCTTAAAGTCCTAGTATCTGAGTCCTGTGATTACTAGCTTTCATAGTTGTGGAGCAAAGCTTGACAATATGATTTCTAAATGCTCAAAACCTAGAAGATAAATTAAATGGCCCTGAATTTGTATTATTTTCTAAAATCTCATGATTATTGCACCTATCTCATGAGTTTTGGGGGTTTAATTTTTGATTTTTGAATACTTAAGTTGGCAATGATGAAAATTTTGCACTCAACTGACTAGTTAAAATTTGATGGTGATTGGCATACATAGTTATCAAATTTATGTACAAAACTGCAGTAAATTAATTCACAAAGTATAATAAACCAGCATTTAAGCTTGTGGACTTTAAGCATGCTTAATTGCATGTTTAAATGCTCATTTAAAACAACTGTATTTCTGGTGGGGTCCCACAGAGATTGATTCTTGGCCCTATCTATTTAACAGTTTTATTAATGATCTGGAAGAAAACACTAAATCATCACTGCTAAAGTTTGCAGATGAAACAAAAATGAAAGCGTGCTACATAATAAATCTTTCAGGTCACTGATAGAGAGATCTGGATCACTTGGTAAGCTGGGTGCAAGCAAACAATATGCATTTTAATGTGGTTAAACGTAACTGTATACATCTAGGAACAAAGAATGTAGGCCATACTTACACAATGGAGATTCTATCCTGGGAAGCAGTGACTCTAAAACAGATTTGGGAGTCATTCTGGATAATCCTCTGACTGTGAGCTCCCAGTGCAATCCCGTGGCTAACAGGAGAATCTAGTATAGGAGTAGAGAGGTTTTTTTACCTCTGTATTTGACAATGGTGCAACGACTGATGGAATATGGTGTCCATTTCTGATGACCACAATTCAAGAAGGATGTTGATAAATTATAGAAAATTCAGGGAAGTTCCATGAGAATGTTTAAAGGATTAGAAAACATGCTTTATAGCGATAGACTCAAGGAGGTCAACATATTTAGCTTAACAAAGAGAAGGTTAAGAGGTGACTTGATGACAGTCTGTAACTACCTACACAGGGAGAAAATATTTAATAATGGGCTCTTCAATATAGCAGAGAAAGGTATAACATGATCCAATGGCTGAAAGTTGTAGTTAGACAAATTCAGATTGGAAAAAAGGCATAAATTTTTAATGGTTAAGTAGTTAACCAGTGGACAACTTTTACAAGGACTGTGGTGGATTCTCCATTTCTGACTACTTTAAAATCAAAGTTGAATGTTTTTCTAAAAGATATATGGTCTAGCGATTATTTTGGGGAAGTTCTGTGGCCTGTGTTATGGAGGAAATCATACTAGATGATCACAATGTTCCTTTCTGAACCTGGAATTTATGAATCTATGAAAAGTTAAGCACCTGTTTTAGTGCTTTTTTTGAATCACATTCTAAGTGAATAGTTATGTGCATACATTTCATGCAAAACTGATTGCATAATATTTTTTATAAATGAGGCCCTAAGTATGAACTTTTAGGTAGGAAAGAAACCAGATGCAGGATCACTTATGAGCAAAACCAACTGCCCACCTAAATATGATAGATTTTGCTGTTATTTTTTCAAAATACCAAGAGTTTCGGAATAAGCATGTTATAATGAAGACATTGCTATTTAGAGGACTCAGAAAACATCCTGCCAATTTTATTATGCTCATTCTGACTAAAATTTCTGGATCTTCAAGATTAATAAGTCCACATCAGCTTTGTATTAACACTTATCCTTGTTTTACAACATTGACTTTGTGATATTATCTCTAAATTGATATCTTAAATTTAAAAACTTCAAGTTTTCATTTTAAAAAGTGTCATTCCAAAAGCAATAGATGAGAATTTTGGGAATAACCTCCATTGTGGATGGTACTGTCACTGGTATGATTGCAAGAAATCTAGGACTACTCCTATGTATGTAGTTGGGAAGATTTCTGTTGCAAATGTGAATCGTTGGACTGTGACAGGTGGCCACAGCCTTGTGTTGGGAAAATGAATGAAAAGGGTACAAACTCCAGCTAGCTGAATTTGTTTAAAAACTAGAAACAAGTAATTTCTGGAAACTTGTTTTTCAGAATATAATGAAAATGGAATATTTCAGAAGTTGGTAAGCTACTGGAGAAGCATTTTTGCTCTACTGTCATTTTTTAAAAATATTTCTCCTTAATTAGAGAGGAAAAACTATTCCAGGCAAATACTCCTTGAAAGACGTTTGATATTGCTACAACATTGGCCAGATACTATAATGTAATGCTCGGTATTAATTCAGCCCTTTTTTTCTACAGATGATTGCCTAGAATCGTTTATTTAAACTTGAAACCTGGAGAGAGTCCTGACTCGTTTGACATTATCAGTACCTTTGTGCCCCACATACACTGTATAGTTCAAGATTGCTGAGATTATTAAACACCTAATTCATCCCCAGGGACAGAGTGATTAATTAGCCTTCAAAAATGCTGCTAACCTGGAAACTTAAAATATACATTAGCTTCTTGTGTGTATTCTTGGTGGTTACATGTGGTAAATTCCTGACGTGCATAAAATTACATTGTTTTGATTTATTGTTTTGTGTGTTTAAAACTTTTTTGCACTTTCTGTTTCTCCTACCAGTACGTGATGTGTGCACCATGTGGGTTCTTACTGTACTTCTTTATTTTTTATGTCACTCTTGATAATAATGATAAAAAAAGGAAAACAGCCCTGCTTTCTCCCTCTATGAAATGGGAAACTTTTTCCTAAATTGAGCCTACTGTAAGCAATGTACTTTGATTGCTGAAATATCAAATTGCACTATAAAAATACTGACTTTGCAGGCTTTATTAATCCTTATTTAAACCACAAATGTACACTACCTCCCATATTTTATGGACATCAGTATTTTGCCAGCAATGTATCAGATCCATATTTTCATCTATAAAAGATGCTATTTTATTTTTTATTACAGGGAATGCTTATTTTGGACCCAACTAATTTTTCTTTTCTTTTCTCTCTCCCCAAGAAGTGTGTGTCCACTTGATTAATACTTTTCTTAGTAGATTCCCTTTTCGTGACTACAAATACAGAATTTATTTTTTTTTGTTTTATAGATTATTTTAATTTATTTAAAATCCCAACAAGAGATCAAATTCTAAGCAATTCAACTGAATTTGCCTGTTTTTCTGGACCAGAAGAAATGATTGAAATCTTCCATTACTATCAAATTACTTTTATAATGTAAAGCTGCTTAAATTAACATTGTCTTTTTCATTAGTCTTTGTTGATTACAGATTGCTCTCGCCCCTCGCTCCACCGATATGGCCACCAGGTGCCCGTTATCTACCGGGTAATGAGCGTTGGAATAGGGCGGAGGTTCGATCACTGGATGCCCTGGGGGGGGTGACAAGTGCCCAAGGGTAGTGACGGGGATAACGCAAGCAATCAGTCGTAGTGTTAAAGATTAAGGATTTATTAAATGAGTCACAGATAAGAATAAGGGATAACACAATTAGTTACAGCTTGGGCTTACAATATAATACTAGAACAAATAACACAAACACTACAATTACAAATAGAAGCTGGCCCTGGTATTTTTCTAAGTCCCAGTAATTATTCAGGTCGTCCCAGGGGTTAGTAAAAGTGATATTGGTATTATTAGTAATCATAAATGCAGCAACTAATCTTATTAAACACAAATTGCGAGGCTCAACTGGTCCCCCTTGCGTTCAAGGTTTCCTGGTCAACGGGTTTCCCCTAGCAGGAGCCTTGGGGCGGCTGGAACCAGTCTCTGCCTCTTATCTAGGAGTACAGATATACAGATATCCTTAACAGCTAATCTTACTTACACATACAAACCACAAAAGTTTCATTACGGCCGGCAAGCTGTCAGGCTTCAGGGAAACGCGTGAGCCCGGAGAGAGACTGCAGGGTGATCAATCCTGGATACGGTTCGACGGGAATTCGATTTCTCTCTGCCCGTCCCCGGGGGGGGGGCAACAATATATAACGAATTTTTCGTCATAATTTACAATAAGCCAATTGCAGGGTCGCGAGTGGCTCATGCCCATACAAGGGAGGCAATCGGCCCCCAGCATCTCTACCCAGGAAGCAACCGTCGTGAGGGGAACTTCCCCTCCTCAGGTCGGCCGACCGCAAGGTGCTGTTTCCTGTTACAAGTTCTGCTTTCTGAGCAGCTATGTGATCAGTGGCAGTTCTGGGGGCTGGGGGAAAATTCCGTTGGGGGGTGGAGGCCGAAGCACTTGTTGTATGGCCCTGGGGCCCAACTTGGGGGTCTAACATGCCCCCATGCTCCGGCCGACAACGCCCAACATACCTAAACCTCAGTGTCCGAGTCAGCGTCCGCTCCTACGAGCGGACGCGTCTCAGTGGCCGAGGCAATAAGGGCACTTCCCACCATCCGCCGAACACAGGCCTTAACAAAAGCACACCCGAGGCAGAGGAGGCAGAGGCCCACCACAAGCGACACAAAAAGGGCCTGAAAATAAGACTTATAGGCTCCAAGGCCCAGCCACTCCAGCCATGACCAGAAGCGGAAGGTCTCTCTGGACTCACGCACAGCAGTTCCCAAGGCCTGAAGGTCATTAATCACTTCAGTTAAGTTTCCAGAAATAGAAGACAGAGAGATACAGCACTTATCTTTAAACTGTGGATACATAGATACGAGGGTTTCACAAAAAATCCCGTGATTGCAACAAAAATTGTATCATTAAGCGATTCTGAAAAGAATAATCTGCTAATTCACCTAATCGCTGATTAACTAAGCTAAAGCCCTTTGCAGTGGTGTTGGCTAGCGTTTCTATAGCTAACGATTGGAATAATACTTGCTCACGCAATAACATATATCCCACGGGGTTAAATGAGACCACTGAAGATACTACAGAGGACAACGCACCCTTTGCCCTCTCCCACCATCCCCAAGAACGTCGAACCCGCCCGGCTGAACTGGGCTGCCAGGTCTTAACATAAATGCCACCTCCTTTTATTAAAATAGAACCAATGGTACATACACCTCTAGGATTGGGAGGAAGCACCGCATAGGCTGCCTTACCACACAGCCAAAAGTGCCCGGGTCTGAGGAACCAAGGGGAAAAGGTCGAGTCCTGACATGCCGAGCCTCCCTTAAAAACTAACTTCTTAATGTGGCTGTGGGATAGATATGTGTGTTTAAGGGGCTGATAGAAGTTTTTGCCGTTATAAGTGTTGCCGCCGGACCCAATTTTCCGGCCGCGGTTACTGCATAAAATGGGAGGTGGGGACGTACGATTGAAAATAGGGCTGCTGGCCGTCTCATTTCCATCTACCAGCTGCCACTGGGAACAATTGGGGTAGGCCCCAACCCAACTAGTTTCTGTTCGATTATGTCCCAAAAAGGCCCAACAGTGGGATGCCATGGGCCTTTCCCCAGGTGACAAGGGGAGTGGGCCCATACGACGTACCCTAATTTCATTAAAAATAGGAAAAACAAGGGGGGGAAATGGGGTCAAAAAGATCATTTGTGCAACCTGTCCATTGTACGGTGGGGAGCCACTGAGCAAAGGGGGAAGAACAATTGAGGGGATTATTAATACTACTAAAGTTAAACACTAACGGCAATAAATCAAACAAAGGCCTATTTACAGACAGCCTGTTGGAACATGCAAGACAGTTATCAGAGGTCAGCGAAGATAAGTCGATGTTTCCTCCCAGGGCTTCCTGGATCCAATAGGCTGCGAACAGAAGCTGATGGATATTTTCGCCCACACGATACCGTCTCGGGTTCAGCAGAGGTGGGTCCCTCTGATCGTTGTTCTGGCCTCCCGCCGCTATGGCGAACTGTAAGACAGAACAGAAGGCGGCCTTATTGGCCCCCGTTAGTTCGTTCCTGACTCGGAACGCTTGCTTATCCAGTTATGATGGACCAAGGTGTGGGTGCCCCGGGCATCCACAATCGTGTAGGTGTTAGGATATTTACCTGCACTTACAATTTGGGCAGCGTAGGGTTCTCGGTGACCTGAGGCCTGTGGCTCAGCCACCCAGACTAGTTGGTCAGGCTGATATACGGGAGTCCAGGGGCCTCTAGGTCTGGGGCTGATTTCAGGCCAACGAGAATAGTTTGCATTGAGAGAGATTAGAACCTGCGGTAATAGTGCACTCCAACCCTTATAGTCAGCGTTGGGATTAACTGAACGTATCATGGTTTTCAGAACCCCGATTTTCCGCTCTACAACACCATTACTTTCGGGGTGATACTTCAAGTGAATATGGAGGGAAGCCCCCCATCCCAGCACTAATGCTTCAAAACGTTTGCTGGTAAACGGGGGTCCTCCATCTGCTTGAACTTCGGAGGGCACACCCCATGCTGCGGCTACCTGTTGCAGTGCCCCAGCCACAGCCGCAGCCGTGGTAGTATTTAGAGGGATACAGTGAGTTTGACGGGAGCCCAAATCTACCACTACCAGAGCCTTTGGGTGGCGACGGGCTCCAGGCAGGGGTCCCATTAAATCTATTTGCCACACCGCGCCAGGAGGGAAATACTCCGCAGCGTACGCCCACCGCTCGTAACGCGGGCGGTTTTGGGACTTGATTTGTGCACACTTAAGGCAGGACTGCACGATTCTTTCACAGTCCTGTCGCCGTACCTCAGGTTTTCCCTGAGCACCTAGGGCTAACTGATTGTATAGGCGGCCGCTAGGCAAATGCCCCCAATCCTCATGAAGCCATTGGAGGAATGGGTCGGTGTTTAGCTGGGGCTGCTGCCCCAGGCACACTTGGGGGGCTTGAATTTCCCTCATTCTGTGATCCAATTCGGAGTGGAGGGGATTAGAGTCAGGACGATGTGACGGGCAATGGGTTATAAACCAGGGCCGGGAGAACTTACGTACGAGGTCAAAAATAGTCTCCCACAGTGGCATGAACGCTGTGGGATTAGCCTCTCCCGTGAGGATGCTGAGACAAAATTGTGAGTCTATACCCAATACGACCTGAGCAGAAACGGAATGGGCCTGGGTAACGTGCTGGGCAGCGAGAAGGACCCCATGGACTTCGCTATGCTGGGCCGATGAACCCGGGGGAAGGAGATCAACCTGAAAGTGGTCGCATTTAGCACAGAGAACTCCTGCCCGGGGGGTCGGGGAAGTGCCCCCGTCGGACACAATCCAGGGGTCATATTTTGTTTCTATACACAAGGGCTCCGAAACTCCTGGGAATCGGACATCGTTTGGCAGCGATTTAAGCGTCCATTCCCGCCACGTGATTTCCCCCAAATAACACAGCTGTTGCCACGTTAGGCTGGTCCCGTGAAAACTGGGAGGGGGCAGCCGCGTGAGCCATGGAATGAGGTGTACCTCGGGGCCGATCAGGGTCCCTTTACTAGATAGCGGGGCCCAAATGCGTGCCTCGCCTGCGGCTAGTAACATAAGTCCTATGGGTCCATATCGATACTGAGGACCCTTGAGCCGTCGGGCCCAGTTATAGACCGGTTGCCCGTCTTGTGATACCGAGTACCCATAGTGATGTTGTGTAAAGAACAGGGTAATGGTAAAAGGTGAATCCCTTTTATATCGCGCTAGCCGTGGGTTAGAGGCAAACCAGGTGGCTATTCGTTCCAAGCTCTTTTGGGCCTCAGGACTCCATATTTCCCGTTTCCGTTTGGACGAGAGGGGTTCCTGGATCGTTTCCAGGTCTACAAGGTGTTTATCTGGAATGAAGTGTCGGTGATAATTAATCAGGCCTAAAAGTCTCTGTAGTTGCTTTTTATTCTCGGGTGGGTCCTTAACCCAAGGGTCTAAAATCCCCGAGGTGGGTTGGCCACAGTTATAGGGGTCATAATGTTGGCCTAAGAAGGAAAAGCTTTGAGAGGGCACGAGGTGGCTTTTTCTCTCATTAATTCGCCACCCATTGGCCCTTAGTTCGGCTACCACGGTGTTAGTTACGTGTTGGACTATGTGTTCGTTGGGCCCAATTATGATTATATCGTCCACATAGGCTAGAATGGTGGTGCCCCCAGTGGCTTCTATCCCCTTTAAGGTTTTTGCAAGAGCGGCCGTGGCCAAGGCGGGGGAATTACAGAACCCTTGAGGGCACACCTTCCACTGATACTGTGCGCCCTGGAAAGCAAAATTTAGGATTTGGGGTTTGTCCTCCAACGGGATTTGATAGAACATATCCTTTAAATCTAGGGTGCAGGCCCACCTCCCACTGGCATCGCTTAGCTGTTGCCGTATTTCTGAAATGGTGGCTGGGCCTGCGAATGGGAGGTGTCGGACTCGGCTATTTGCCTGTCTATAGTCAATGACCAGTCGAAATTCAGAGGGGTTGCTGGGCTTGGGGATACCCCAGCCGGGAGATAGATAATTTGACGCGGTCGCCTGTGCTATCCGTCCCTCCTTTAATAATTGATCGAGGAGTTGCTTAATCAGGGGGATGCCTTCAGGCTTCGTGGGAATGGGAGAGAATTTCCATGAACTGTTATTAACAAGCTCGGGGCAATAAGGGGGGGGGGGGGCTTCGGGCGACAGGGTGACAGGCAGAGCCTGACAGACTTGTTTCTGTAATCGCAGTCGTTTTATATCCCCAACCCCCAGCAAATTTGTTCCTCCCAACAAAGCCTTAACTTTTCGCTTATACCCCTTGTGAATCAAAGTAAAGCTGACTACAGGCTTTTCTTCAATACTGTTAAGACCCTGAATAAACATAGTAGAACTTGTGGGTACATGGGGCACATCGGATTTTATAACAGAGATTTGAGCTCCGGTGTCCAACAAAAAAGATACAGGGGTGTAAGGGGGTTTGGGACCGGCTACCAATAGGGTGTGATATGGTCGATCATCCCAAGTGTCTGTGGAGGCCGGGGCGCACCCGGCCTCTACTCGTTTTTTGTTCTCAAATAGTCATCCCAGTCCTTCCATCCTAACTGTTTCCCCAAATCTTGCTGCTGGGAAGCGGACATCTTCCGCAGTGCTTCCTTGGGGATTCCCTTATGTAACAGGAACCCAAAAAGTGCTTTTTCAGCCTTGGTTCGTTCAGGGTGTTTATGCTGACCCTTGTTAACAGGGCTCTCAGCTGGAAGGGCTGAAATGGGGTTCTTCGGGGCTGGTGGCATTCGGAGCCGGGACACGGCCTCATATAAGGTAATAAGGGGTTGCCCAACCCAACCATGCAACAGCAGGAGTCCCCCTGTGTCAATCGGTGGGGCGCCATCTACGGCCAAGTCCACCGCGTCCCGTTGGACCGGAATTTGAGTGGGATCTGTGACATAAATAAAGGGGACACCTGACTGAACCTGTTGCTGGTCTAAATTTAACGGTACCTCTTGTGGGTTCCACACTATGATGGACGCTCCGGCAATAGCCCAGATGATCTCATGGGGTGTATTTACGCTGCCGGGAGGTACATACAGTCCCCTAAAACTGCCTTTCATGGCCAAGACGGCCGCGGCCGGGGTGGTGAGCGGCCATACCTCATTTCCCAAGAGATGATGACCCGGGAACCCCGACGCCCAATTGGACGTTTTGGCCAGAACAGCGGCTTCCTCCCTATCCACCATCTCTGCCCCGTGATCCAGGGCCAGACGACCCAGCCACACTAGGGGTGCCTCGCCCTCCCTGCGCCTTGTGTCTGCTAAGAATTCCTTCATCTCCGCCTTGGTGCGAGTTCGGTACTCGGTAGTCGTAACTGTCTGACCTGTATAATAATCCACCTTACTTTTGGTGATAGCAACAGGCATGGCCTCCATCTGCCCCCTCTTCTCAGGCGCAGGTGGGGCTGAGGGCAGTGCGGGATAAATTAAAGGGCAAGGGGGGGCTTCATAAGGGGGTGGTCTCCCATCCTCCTGCTCTTTGCCACTTATCTCACACTCTGCGCTGTCGGTGTCGTTAGCAGCGGCTTGTTTAGCAGCAAACATAGTGCTTCCATGAAGGACCGCACAGAGGTCCAGCGCTTTGTTTAATGCGCTGAACAAGACTGTGGACACGTCTTCCGACTTATACTCATCTGGTCTAAGTTTCTTTGTCCGCCTGGTCTGTTCCAATTCCTTCACTAAGTGGACTAACAACCCGTGGGCTGGATCACCCGGCTGTACCCGGGGCGGGGGGTATGAGTTTGGGAACGGTGGCCCCGGATCTTTTTATGATACGGCTACACTCCTTCCAAATGCCAGACGGTGTCTCGGTCCGACTAGTCTCCGCAACCCCCGTGCACTGGGGTTGCAGGGAACTATCGGCCGGCTGACATTTAAAGGTAGGATGGCAATGGAGGAGACATCCTACGGCAGGCAGGGTTAATGAGGTTGTATAGCTTTTTGACCCTGACCCTGATTCTATAATACAAATCCAATCTAGGGTGGGCTTAGCAGACTGTCTGCTGGCCACTTGGTGAAATTGCAGGTGTTGAAATTGCTCGAGCTCAGATTGTTCACGGTCCCCACTACACCACGGGCACTGACCCTCCCGAAGGCATCCTGTTCGTGACGCCATGTTGATTACAGATTGCTCTCGCCCCTCGCTCCACCGATATGGCCACCAGGTGCCCGTTATCTACCGGGTAATGAGCGTTGGAATAGGGCGGAGGTTCGATCACTGGATGCCCTGGGGGGGGGTGACAAGTGCCCAAGGGTAGTGACGGGGATAACGCAAGCAATCAGTCGTAGTGTTAAAGATTAAGGATTTATTAAATGAGTCACAGATAAGAATAAGGGATAACACAATTAGTTACAGCTTGGGCTTACAATATAATACTAGAACAAATAACACAAACACTACGATTACAAATAGAAGCTGGCCCTTGTATTTTTCTAAGTCCCAGTAATTATTCAGGTCGTCCCAGGGGTTAGTAAAAGTGATATTGGTATTATTAGTAATCATAAATGCAGCAACTAATCTTATTAAACACAAATTGCGAGGCTCAACTGGTCCCCCTTGCGTTCAAGGTTTCCTGGTCAACGGGTTTCCCCTAGCAGGAGCCTTGGGGCGGCTGGAACCAGTCTCTGCCTCTTATCTAGGAGTACAGATATACAGATATCCTTAACAGCTAATCTTACTTACACATACAAACCACAAAAGTTTCATTACGGCCGGCAAGCTGTCAGGCTTCAGGGAAACGCGTGAGCCCGGAGAGAGACTGCAGGGTGATCAATCCTGGATACGGTTCGACGGGAATTCGATTTCTCTCTGCCCGTCCCCGGGGGGGGGGCCAACAATATATAACGAATTTTTCGTCATAATTTACAATAAGCCAATTGCAGGGTCGCGAGTGGCTCATGCCCATACAAGGGAGGCAATCGGCCCCCAGCATCTCTACCCAGGAAGCAACCGTCGTGAGGGGAACTTCCCCTCCTCAGGTCGGCCGACCGCAAGGTGCTGTTTCCTGTTACAAGTTCTGCTTTCTGAGCAGCTATGTGATCAGTGGCAGTTCTGGGGGCTGGGGGAAAATTCCGTTGGGGGGTGGAGGCCGAAGCACTTGTTGTATGGCCCTGGGGCCCAACTTGGGGGTCTAACAGTCTTCTGTTAATTTTTAACCTTTGACCCAGTGAAGATCGGGGTGGGGAATAATTTGGTATCCTGTTAAATTTAAACAAAGTAAAGTCTCAGAAATCTAATCTCATAGGGCAGTTAACCCAACATGGTGATTATTTGACACCTACATTCATTGAAGGGAAAACAGAGGGAGAACCCCTAAGACTTTTGGCTAATTAATCTTATGGAAGTTCTGACAGTTCCCATAAATCTGAATACTAAAGAATGTCACAACATTAAAGTGGAGGTAGGAGTCATGCATTTTGCATATCTTCTTTGAAATACATTGCTACAGTAGAATATCCAAATAGTTTGCCAGGAAAGCTGTTGCCAATGTGGTGTCGCTAAGAAAAAAAAAATCGTGCCATCACACAGTCAGACCACTCTTAAACTGAGTGAATTATTCTAAAGAGGCTGAGGTCTTAAATAAGATTGAAGGTCTTGTCCAGTGCCTGATTTGTAAACATCACACAAAGCAGTGCATTACTCGAAGCCTCTGCTCCAAGGAGGCCTAGTTCTTGCAGGTCAAGATTAAACTGTATTGACAGAGCTGCACAGGGGCACTTGCACTGCACCTGTTTTTTCTGGTTTTACCACAAGCCAGTGATTTTATTCTCTTTTATGAACACTAAATTTACTGGCAAAAAAAGGGTTTAGGAGAATCAGATGTGAACATGAACACTGTACATTATCCTTCAGGCTGAATAGCTGTGCAAGATAAAGGAATTTTTCAAACAAGCAGGTACTTGGCAAAGATCTGATCATTCCTGAGCAGCACACGTTGCTATGTAGCAGAAACAGTTCCTCACGCAGGGCCAAAGATACCCTCTGAATAACTAAGTACCTTTCTTTATCTCTTTGAAGAGGTGGGATGGGCCATGGCTTTTTGCACTGCCTCACCGGTAAGAGAGATATGTACAATGGTTTGCTTCTCTGTATATACAATAATATTCGGCCATCCTTATTCCCGTAGAGTAGTAAATGTTTGGTGTAACAATTTGATTAATTGGGACGCCGGTGTGCAATAAAGGTGGCTCGAAGTGGCCCATAATAACAATAATATTAAGGTAAATAAAAGGTTGTTGCTAGATTGTTCTGTGTTAACAGAAACTCAAAGAGATGAGATCTTGTAGGGCAGCGAGGGGAGTAGGGTAACTGGTAATTCAGGAAGTTATATCCGGCAATATGCTGGAGTTTTCATCACCCTCCATTGTCAGCAAGGGTCCATTCACAGCAGAAGCACAGTTGATTAGATTACTAACTTAGACTGTAGTGCTGTGTGAGACACAACCAAGGAAGAGATCAAGATTTGAGGCTGATGCAGGAGCTTATTTCTATGTCTTAAAAATTCTAGCTCAAGCTTGAATGCAAGGGCCCAGTTGTGTAAACATTGCACACATGGGACTACTTGTATCAGTTGGAGGTCACCAATATGTGTTGAGATTGAACAATCCAGTCCTGTGGGTGGATTTAAGATGGTACTGTTTGTTGTGAGGGAATTCACACACAGAGATCTTTTGGGGACTCCATTTGATCCTGCTGTTACTGCTGGAGTATCAGTGATCAGTAGGTGGTGATCAAGCTTCCTCTGTTTATTACAGAAGTGACTGCAAAGATATCAGCTATCTTGCACGTTGGCCCTTCAGCTGAGCTATTTTAGCAACCCGCTGGTTACAGAAAGCGACAGGATGGAGCTGCCATGGTTTTGTATGATTTGCTTCTTTTCACATTCCTACTGCCAGAGTGACCTTGTAAAATGGTACCTCTAGACATTTTATGTTTTTATTCCCAGAGAGCCTATCATGTTCTTGGCAATCAAAAAAAAATCTGTTCTGCCTGTGGAATAGCTGATGAGCACTGTGGTGATGTGGGAAGATTAATTCTGTTGGGTGTGAATGCTGGTAACATTTCATTCATTATCAATTTATTAAGTGTAGTGTTACTCCTGAGGGCATTCTGCACCAAAAAATTAAAAATGCTGTGCACAATATTTTAAAATTCTGCAACATTCTGCAAATTTTATTTGTCAAATAAATGTGGAGGCTCCAGCATGGCATTGGGGAGCACAGGCCACAAGCTGCCCAGAAGTGGGAAATCGCTGTGAAGCTCCCCCCTCGGGACACGGACTTAGCAGTGAGGCTGCAAACAACCCTGACGCAACACAAGGACCAGGCCTATGGGTGCGGAGGTGGGGGGATTTGAATGCACTGGGTCTTGTTGGGTGGTGGTGGTTCTGGGTGCAATGGTAATGGGACACTGCAGGGGGGTCCAGGTGAAGGTGGTTGGGCTTAAGTGGGAGGGGCATCTGGGTGTGGAACGATAGAGCTTGGCATAGGGGTCTGGGTGTGGGGGGCTCATTGGGGAATCCAGATGCTGGGGGAGGAGGGCTCAGTGGGGTGGGGTTTCAGGTACAGCTGGCTGGGGCTTGGTGGGGTAGGAATCCGGGTGTGAGTGGCTCATCAGGGTGGTCCAGGTGCTGGGGGAGTGGGGCTCATCGTGGGGGTTCTAAGTGCAGGTGGTGAGGCTCAGTGGTAGGGTCTGGGTATGAGGGGGTCTGGATGCATAGGGGTTAGGGGATGAGGGAGCAGCTCCATGTACAGGAATCCCTCCCTCTGCAGCTGAGGAGCGATAGGTGCAGGGTGTGTGTGTGTTGGGGGGGAGGAGAGAGTTTGCAGATCTTCCTGCAGCTGGGGGAGAAGTCTGGGGGTGGGTCTGACCCAGCCCTAGATACCATGCAGGGGAAGAGGAAGTCCCATCCTCCCAAGCTCAGCTGGGACTAGCAGCTGAGCCAAGGAGAGGGAAGGAGCCACCAGTCAGGTCTTCCTCATTCCCACCCCCCCACCCCATAGTGATTTACCTCTCTGCCAGCTGCTCTGGGCAGGATTGCATGATTGATCTTGTGGCATCCCCATCAGAAAGTCATTTTTCTGTGGGGAAGCAAAGGGAAAATCTGCAAGTAAATAAATTCTGCATCTACGCAGTGGCGCAGATTTCCCCCAAGAGTATAGTATATATAGCTCACACCAGGAGTGAAGCTTATTTCTCCTTGATTTATGCTGTAGGGTCTGGTGCTGTGTGGAGAGCTGAGAGCTGTACCCCCACAGAAAATCTTCTCCTGCTTCCCAACCTTTGATTACCTTTATAGTGTGATAGAATTCATGGTATCACCTTCTCACTACAATGTACATTATTGTACAACTCAACACCTTTATTATTGAACTTTCACATTCTCCTCTTTTTTAGGACCATGCTGTCTCTGGAGATCTTGCCAGAATCTTAAGAGAATTAAATGAATTTTGCCATGTGGCTTTAAGTGTTCATGATGGGAAAAGCTTCAAATATACATCTCTGGAACAGTGTGTGGACTTCTCCAGAAGCAGCCACCCCTTCCCGCATCCTTCCCCCCCACCCCAGTTATAATCAGAGCAGCATACCTGAGAACACCCAAAAGCTATTTGGCTGATGAAAGTTCCAGGGCTGTGTGTCAGAATATCTGAAAGATTGAGCACACCATGTTCATAAACTGGAACTTAATCAAATCCAGTAGCCACCCACTACCCCACACTCCAAAACCCTAAATATAAAAGTTTCACTGCTAATGAGCTTTTAAAAAAATCCCAAAGCCTCCCCTCCCCCCATGGAACCCTTAAGAGCATTATGGAGAGAGAGTTGCCTTTTTTTAAAATGAAAAACAAAGTTTTGTTAAAAATGAAATTTATCATGGAAAATAGTTTTTGTGGGTTTTTTGGAAAAAAATTGAGAACACTGCCCCCTGAATTTTTTCTGCGTTGTTGGAATATTTTTGAAACCGAGGAAAACTGCCCATCTTCTATTAGTGTTTTACTTCATTTCCTACCTTTTCCATTAGAAATGTGTGTGAGTGGGTGTAGTATGAAAGGAGTTAAAAAATCAAACCAAAAAAAAGGAAACAAACCCGACATGAGAGGAAGTAACAATTTTACTTTTAAAATGAACACTTTTCTCATTTTTGGTTTCATTCTCTCATTTTAGGTGAGCACGTCACAGTTTGACTTTCCAACTAGTGGAAAAATTTTTAAATAAGGAGTGTGGATTTTTGCCCGTTGTTCACTTTTGTATGCCCTTTCCTGCTTCCTTGTGGGAAAAGGAGACATTTTTTAAAAAGAAAAGAAAGTGGAACATTTCTCACAAATGAAAAATTTCAAAACAAAATATGAAAATTTTAAAGAAAATCAAAGTCTTTTGGGTAAAAAAAACAACCAATTTTGACCAGCTTTAATTACTGTTGTACTGAAAGTATACACTGCATATGCACATATTGGAGAGACAGCTCAGGAGCTTTCATCAGTACTGCTGGGTGGAGCTGCTTGGAAAAATTCCAATTCAACAGGGATTTTTTGTCAGAAGTTGCCAGTTTGTCAAAATCAAAATATTTTGTGGAGATGCTTTGATTTTGATGAAGTACCTCCAGAAATCAGGCAGGTAGATGGGTGGAAACCTGCCTGGTTTCTTGCCGTTCCTCCACCCAGCTGCTTGGCAGCCTCCCTAGTGGGCTGCTGTGAAGCCCAGGCTTCCAGCGTACAAAGAAGCCAACTACCTCAGGGCTGAGGACAGCAGGGTACTAGGGCTTGTAGCTTTGGTAGAGCTTACTATGTGGACTGCCTGTGAGGCAGGGTCCCCAGGAAGGTTCCATGGTTCATGGCTCCAGGACAACCTGTCAGGTAGACTGAGCTGCTTTGTTCTCTCTCTCATTTTCTCAGAGAATTATGAAATTTTTGGTTTTGTTCCAAAATGGAACGAAGTCAAATTTCTCTGCCTAGCAAAGCTGTAGGGCTCTCGAATCCTCCTGGTCATCATATTCCAACTAGTGTGACAGGAGGCGGTGGATTTCCAGAAAAGCTCAAGCCATAGATACAACGGAGACAAGACTCATATTAGCAAGAGTGTTGCCATACAGATGGAATAGCACAGAATCAACACAAAGAGGAATACTGCTTTAATTTATACAACTGAACACAGAAGTCACAATTTGAAGGTGGTGTTGGCGGGAGGGAATAAGGAAAAGAAGATGAGGAAATGGAGGTAGAGAGTCTGGTCAAACAGTTTGCCCAAGGTTACACAGTCAGTCTGTGATAGGGTCAAGAATGGAACCCAGGTCTCCTGATTCTGTTGTAATCAGAAGTCTGTAACTGCTTAATCCAAGCTAGGGCTAAGGGACACCCCCCTGGGGTGATAGTAGGCACTACAGGTTATGAGCTAGAGAGCCAGCCAAAACTACAAGATTTGTCAGCCCGAATGAAGAATCATCTTTGCATTCAATAAAACAGCCTTGTCTCTTCTGTACTGCAAGTGAATGCCACACTAGTTTTATGCTTTAACCATTGTATTTCATTGCCCCAGAAGAATAAAGACACCTTCAAAAAAAAAGACTAAAAAGGTAGTAAACATTTGGCAGAAAATATAGAACATAACAAAATGGTGCCTTTGTTGAGAAATAGTGTTAAGAAACAGTCTTTGTATTGCAGAAAAAAGTTGGGTATGTATTTAATCCTTAGCCCTAAGGTGGTAGGCAGCCTGAAATTTAAACATTTGTAGAATTCCTTTAGGTACTTTGAAAACAAGGCCATACACTGCAGGATGAGAAAGTCAAAAGCTGATCAAAGGTGAAATAATAAAAGAACCATTTAAAAACAGCACAGTTTTGACAAGCTACAAAAAAAGCAGAATAATGCAGCCAAAGAAACTGATCCAAATGGAGAGACACTTAATCCTATTAATCTTCTTGCTTCATCAGGGGAAAAATGTTGGACAGGAGGAAACATTTTCTGTGTAGCGCTACAGTAAGTGTTCTGCTCTGGGCAACATGCTGAATGGTGACCTACTCAAATTACTTAGACTAAGAACCATGAAAAGAATTTCACACTTTGTCTAAGAAAACAGCTTTATCAAGAACATGATCTAAAATGTGCTGAGATTTCTTTTTACAGTCTTGTTTCACTTGGGCTGCTACAAGAAAAAACAAATAGCTGTTGTTGCTGCTAATGTAGATGGTAGAACAGATGAAATTTATATATTTTGCTGTACCACATGTTGCTTTTTGAAAATGTGAATAATTATTTATGCTTTTGATCGATAATCTTATTTCCATAGTTTACATCATTTTTAAGAGAAATTATAGAGGAAAACTATTGAAAGGCAGTTTTGTGGTACTGTCATCTTGGAAGATGTGGCTTTATGTTGGTCAGTTTCATAAAGAGAAACAGTGATGTAGTTTGCCCTCTTTGTCTAGGCCCCAGGAAAATGCTTCCTTAATGAATATAAGTATTTATCTTACATTGTGATATCACAAATTGTAACAATATGTTACTATTCTGTCTCTTTAAAAGGGTGGAATATACAGCGTTCCCACAGTCATGCATTACAGGTTCCACAAAGTCTCTCATGCACACCAGGTTTGCTCATTCCCCTGTGTGCAGAGGAAATAAAGGTAAATAATTAGTGTAGGCAGTGATATAAAACACACCACCACAACTGGCAAGGATGACACAAAACTCAGAGCAGAACAGCAGCCGCAAGGAGGAGCCCATGATAGAGATGTCCACACTTCAGCAATGAGTTGGCAACAGTATTTGGCAGAAGGGAAGGCTGAAAAGAGACATCAGAGAAACAGAGTACGGTGGTTAGCTGGAAAGAATGTGCATGTCTCAGAGTACAGGGCCTAGCGCACTGAAATGGAGCAGCACCATGGGAAAAGTAGGAGCAAAGTCAGCCACTTAGCGCAAACATGATTACCAGTTCTACTTCTTTTAAGCCAGTAAACACAAGGTATACACATGCTTCACACCATGCTTTATTTCCTGAACCTCAGAGACCACAGTGGGATTTCAATAACAGGAAATAAAGCTATAGGCTTGTATAGAAATGTAATAAATATCTATAGTAATGACTGTAAAAATATATAAACTTTAATAGAGAATTATAACATTACTATACCCTTTGTTGAACCACCCTGTAGTATTCTATAGCAGGGCTACAATTTTCATTTAAGTTCTATAGGCCCAAAAGAACTATAGAAAGGATATAATTGTATGTTCTTTTCCACAACGGGTCATGTAACTAGATGTGCTCACTAGAACAGGGTGAAATTGTTTGGCCTAAACTTTTTTTTTTGGTAAAAAAATGCAGATTCAATGACATCTAAATGTTTTTCAAATTTGTATTCATAGAATCATAGAATATGAGGGTTGGAAGGGACCTCAGGAGGTCATCTAGTCCAACCCCCTGCTCAAAGCAGGACCAATTCCCAACTAAATCATCCCAGCTAGGGCTTTGTCGAACCTGACCTTAAAAACCTCTAAGGGAGGAGAGTCCACCGCCTCCCTAGGTAACCCATTCCAGTGGTTCACCACTCTCTGAGTGAAAAGATTTTTCCTAATATCCAACCTAAACCTCCCCCACTGCAGCTTGAGACCATTACTCCTTGTTCTGTCATCAGGTACCACTGAGAACAGTCTAGATCCATCCTCTTTGGAACCCCCTTTCAGGTAGTTGAAAGCAGCTATCAAATCCCCCCTCATTCTTCTCTTCTGCAGACTAAACAATCCCAGTTCCCTCAGCCTCTCCTCAGAAGTCATGTGCTCCAGCCCCCTAATCATTTTTGTTGCCCTCCGCTGGACTCTTCCCAATTTTTCTGCATCCTTCTTGTAGTGTGGGGCCCAAAACTGGACACAGTACTCCAGATGAGGCCTCACCAAAGTTGAATAGAGGGGAATGATCACATCCCTCGATCTGGCAATGCCCCTACTTATACAGCCCAAAATGCCGTTAGCCTTCTTGGCAACAAGGGCACACTGTTGACTCATATCCAGCTTCTCGTCCACTGTAACCCCTAGGTCCTTTTCTGCAGAACTGCTTCCTAGCCATTCGATCCCTAGTCTGTAACAATGAATGGGATTCTTCCATCCTTAGTGCAGGACTCTGCACTTGTCTTTGTTGAACCTCATTAGGTTTCTTTTGGCCCAGTCCTCTAATTTATCTAGGTCCTGATGTACCCTGTCCCTACCCTCCAGATTTCACCAAATCTGTAAAAGAATAAACTAAAAGTGTGTCTGGTTAGCGAGAAAGGGAAAGGAGGACATGAGTAATTTGAGTGATATGTGATTTGGAGAGAAATTTTGCCATAAAAATAGATCAAGGGTATGTGTTCAAGATCAAACCTGCTCTACATTAATTGTCTCTGGGTCAAACCTGTGTTCTTTATACAGCTAAAATTCCCATTGAAAAAGAGTTGCAGAGTATGGACACCAGTCTTTAAAGAGATGACCACAGTTCTTCACTTACAATTCCCACATGGTATTCTCTGCTCTTCACAATCACACAAGGTCATATTATGACCCATGATACACCCATGCACAAAGGAGTGAGTTATATTGGCATTGGTTGACTTATCTGCCCTCACTGATTATGTTTTTAATTGAAAATCATTTTGATTATCACGAGCAAACCATACTCTACACAAAAAGTCATACAGTAAAAGAGAAATATATGAAGGACAAATGGTGTTCACCAATATGTTGCTGTGTATGATTTAGCAGTTTGTGAAAATGAGGAGAATGCATGTTATATCTTAATCACACTTAGTTTATATGACACCAGCCACAGTTTGATCTGGTCTTCACTGACTGCTAAACCATCTTCATCATCCTGTCAGTAAACATGACTGCTGACAACTATTGTCAAATGTCCTAATGTAGACCGGGCCAAAAAGCAAATGAGGTGAGATGGAAAACAGAATCCAAAAGAAATAGTAGTAAGTTGTTGGGCAAGACTTTTGAGACAGTGTTAGTCATAGGCAAGTAGACTTAAATTTCTTTGCTATTACGTAAAAATAGTAAATGAAACCAATTTGCCACTTTCAGAATCTCATTTGATATTTATTTTAAGTAACTCTGGCCAGGTGTAGATGCTTCAGAAACTGAAGGAAAAGATTTTAGAAATTTGACCAGCTTGTATATCAGGTGCATTCCCTCAATTGTTTACTAACGTTTGTGAATGTAAATGAAAATATAAGATTTCCTTGACACTTCTATTTTGACAAATATGCTTCTAGAAGAGTGTGTGCTTTAAATATAGACATGATCCAGCAGTCATCTACTGTGAAAATGTATTCCATAACACACTGAGCTGCTGTGGAGAAATCAGGGATATTATTTTATGTTCTCTGATAAAGCAAGCAGGGAAATTGAAATTTTGCCTTAAATTGCTTTTTCAGGAAATGAATTACTTATTCCAGGACTAATGTTTGTATTACTTATTCCTGTGGATGACAGGGAAGGTCTTCTCATGGATTGGTAACTGGTTAAAAGATAGGAAACACAGGGTAGGAATAAATGGTCAGTTTTCAGAATGGAGAGACATAAATAGTGGTGTCCCCTAGGGGTCAGTACTGGGACCAGTCCTATTCAATATATTCATAAATGATCTGGAAAAAGGGGTAAACAGTGAGGTGACAAAATTTGCAAATGATACAAAACTACTCAATATAGTTAAGTCCCAGGCAGACTGCGAAGAGCTACAAAAGGATTTCTCAAAACTGGGTGACTGAGCAACAAAATGGCAGATGAAATTCAATGTTGATAAATGGAAAGTAATGTTAATTGGAAAACATAATCCCAACTATAAATATAAAACGATAGGGTCTAAATTAGCTGTTACCACTCAAGAAAGAGATCTTGGAATCATTGTGGGTTCTTCTCTGAAAACATCCACTCAATGTGCAGCGGCAGTCAAAAAAGCAAACAGAATGTTGGGAATCATTAAGAAAGGGATAGATAATAAGACAGAAAATATCATATTACCTCTACATAAATCCATGGTATGTCCATATCTTGAATACTGCATGCAGATGTCATTGCCCCATCTCAAAAAAAGATATATTGGGATTAGAAAAAGTTCAGAAAAGGGCAACAAAAATGATGAGGGGTATGGAATGGCTACTATATGAGGAGAGATTAATAAGACTGTGACTTTTCACCTTGGAAAAGTGATGACTGAGGGGGCATATGATAGAGGTCTATAAAATCATGACTAGTGTGGAGAAAGTAAATAAGGAAGTCTTATTTACTCCTCAAAACACAAGAACTAGGGTTCACTAAATGAAATTAATAGGTAGCAGTTTTAGAACAAACAAAAGTAAGTATTTTTTCACACAAAGTACAGTCAGTCTGTGGAACTCTTTGCCAGAGGATGTTGTGAAGGCCAGGGCTATAACGATTAAAAAAAGAACTAGATACATTCGTGGAGGATAGGTCCATCAATGACTATTAGCCAGGATGGGCAGGGATGGTGTCCCGAGCTTCTGTTTACTAGAAGCTTGGAATGGGCAACAGGGAATGGATCACTTGATGATTACCTGTTCATATTTTCTTGGGCACTTGGCATTAGTCACTGTCAGAAGACAGTATACTGGGCTAGATGGACCTTTAATCTGGCCCAGTGTGGCCATTCTTATGTTCTTATATTTGTTGTGCACAACAGTCATTTCTCTATTGTATGTACAAATTTACTTGAGCTCTAACCGTGAGTTGCATTTCATGGACAGTAACAGTTTGGTAGTTCATGGACAAAAAGTACACACATTTAGTACATAGTAATTCACTTTGAACACTGTTGAGTGTGTAAGACTTCTGTGGAAAAAGTCTCCATAGAAATTAAATGAACAAATACATTTATAATGTCTAATCCAGCTCTGGTTACACTTTTCCATTTCAAATAAAGGACTGTGAAACATCTCTATTGATGATTCAAGTAGCTGCAGCTTAACACTTTGATTCTGTATTCCAAAATTCTTACTAAAAACACATCTTTGTAGGTGGGTACTGAAATACCCAACCTTCCTGTGTACTCAGCTGTGGATAAGCTATAACTACTCATGATGTAATACCTCAAATAGAAGGAAGGACTTTTGTCTTGGAATGCTTCTATGAAAGAGACTTGAGGAATCAAAACTGTGTTTTATCCTTTGTATAGAGTCAAAGGATTTTAAATTTTCATGTGTTGCACTCAATGAAATTGCTGGAGCTGAGTGTAAAAAGAAAGAGTGAAAAAATTCTGTGAATATTCATTCAAATTTGTAATAAATTTGCTTTAACTTTATTTGCTTTCCAATGAGTTTGATAGGACTCTTTGCAGAAACAGCACATTTTAGCAAATTTTTACAGGATATTTGTGGAAAGTGAATTTTGAATTTGTAATCAATTCATAGCTGAAATAATAATTTTCAGATGAAATATAATCATTGGAGTTATGCTCATACAATAAGGAAATAAACTATCTCCAGTTAAAATAATTTGTATTTCTAAAATCAAATAACACAATTTACTGGTTACGAATGAGGTACAGAACTAGATCCACCTAATAGGGCTGTACATTCTGTTCATAATTGTATTATAGGGAGATAATAGTTACCCCCTATATTTAGATAGCCTAATATGTTTCATTACAAAGGATTCTCCATAGCCTTTACATGAGTAGCTCTAATATTTCCATGCTTTGCAGCAGGTCTTTGAAACTTGGCAAATGGAAAGTTGAGCTAGCATGTGACTCTAACAGCCCCTTTTCTGTGGAGTGCAGTGGGTCAGAACCTCCCATCAGGGGACAAAGAGTCAGGCCAAGCTACCCTGACCACTCTCCAGTTCTGGCCTAAACAGCCCCATCCTCCTGAGATGACAGCCTTCTCCTGATGCCATCTGACTTAAATCTGTGCTGTGGTGCTCCAAAACCGAGATCTGGTGTTATCGCTTATCTCAAATAGCTCCTCAGGAGTGCTGGATGATGAAAGAGGGCATTACATCATGAAGTGTTCCAACGTTTGCCACGTTCACATTGGGATTATTCCTCAGATTCCACTTGATAATTTTGTCACCAGTCTTTGCCATTCCAGCTCTCGCTTAGGGTATGCTCTTGGTATGTCAGTAAACACATAAGAAACAAATGAAACTGCACTGAAACGGATGTGAGCTGAGGAAATTTTTTGTAGTTCTCACTGTATTTTTAGACTAGTCAGGTGGGTGTTTATGTCTATGGTCTTAGCTCTGTCCCCATATTAATATAACACATCCTGGTGCGGGTGAGGAGCTGTCTTGAAATTCTTCTTGGGAAAAAAAAAACACATTCCCTGGCACAGGAAGTAGCTATAAGCAGATAAACAAATCGAAGGAGAGAGAGGAACATGGAAAGTAAAACAGTATGGCAAACCCTGGAGTAGAGTGCGCTCCCTCTGGCTGTCATGGACTTCCTAATTAAAAAGTAAATATGGGAGGGAGAAGGAAAATATATTCTCCATGCTCTGGGGTGGTTTCAGTTTTCCCAGTCACATGGTACCTAGAATATTATACTCTGAATATAAGGTTCTTCTGGCCCTCTGATTGCAAGTGATTTGGTTTTGCAGAAGAAGAGAGAAAAAGAGTTGAAAGAACAGTAAAGAAATCAAAGAGAAATTTCTGCTTTAAAAAAATTATTGAAATGCAATTAATGAATACAGAAGAATAAAGGAGGCATTTTTATTAGTTTAAATTGTTTCAATCAGTGTCCTTTTGAATATCATTTTGCTAATTGATTGCAGATTATTATGAAAATGATTGTTAACACATTTTGTTTTCCATTCTATTATAGGAAGGTAGTACTGGTCAGACTGGATCACCCATCTGGTCCTTCGAGTTCAATATTCTGTCTCCAACAGTGGCCATTACCAGATGCTTCAGAAAGAGGTATCAAGTGCTCGTGTCTCCTGTTATAGATATACAAAAGTCAGATTTTATATTATAACTATACTGTGTGCAAATATAGATTATATTTTATATATGTGTTTATGTATATAATATATAACATAGGAGTTGCCAAACCAGCTCAGAACCAATGGGCCATTTAGTCCAGTATCCTGGTTGTGACAGTGGCCGGTGCAAGAAACCCCACAGTGGGCAATTATTAAATAACATGGCCCATGGAGGAAGCTTCTTCCTAGCCCTCCAGCAGTTAGTCGTTTATAACCTCTATACATTTTAACCCTGTCTAAGGTACAGACACATTTAGATAAAATCAGAATTAAAATGTTGGGCTCTGGTTTCATTATCTAATATAAATCAGTATTGTCTTATTTAACCAAGTTGAATACCTAAAACAAGTCATTACACCATGAACATTTGCTTTCATTAGTAGGGAAGATGTGCTGAGTTCTTTTGAATGATATAACCTAGTGTGTAATGTTCTGAGAAACACTGCAAAATGGGACTGGTGGTATGTTAGTTATTAGTGAAAAATGTCTGGAAGTTCACACGCAAGCAAAGAATTGAAAACAGAGCCCTGCTGTTTAACAGGTCAATAATGAAAATAATAATAAACCTCTCTTCAGTGTTACAACTTTTTCAGTTGCATAGGATATTAGCTTTTTCTTTCTTTTCTTTTTTTTTAACCGAGGAATATCCTGGTGCTGTCCCTTTTCTAAATGTCACAATACTTTGCACTTATGTGTAAGCAGAGTCAGGATGCTAATTTTGATTCCATTAGGAGTCCATCTAAAGGCTGCTGAGCTGAATACAAGTTGGGCCAATGGTGCACCAGCACCGGGGCTCCCCTACTACAAGCTGAAATCACTAAAAGAGCTAAGCTTACTGAGCTGAGATCACGGAGTGCTGTGTTAACTAGTAGGGGAGCCTGAAGATCTATCGCTAAATGGTTGGCAGAGTGGAGCAGTTTGCAGCGTGTTGGAGCAGCCCATGGAACAGTGAGCGGAGTGGAGCAGTTTGCAGGGACGGCTGGAGTGGCTCACAGGTCGGCTGGAGGAGCGGCACAGCTGGTGTAGTGGAGCTGGTCATGGTGAAGGCTGCAGCCGAACTCCACAAAGAGGCAGAGCAGTTGGACCTGGCCCACGTAAGGTGCTCCTTAACACCCTATGTGTGCTCCCCTCATTTCCACCCAGGCTGGGGGGGTAAAACTCTGCAGATAAACTTTTGAACTCTGGGGTGGCACTGACCAGAGACTTTTGGGTTGTTTGACTTTGGGGTGATTTGACTTAAGACCCTAAGGGGGAAAGGACATTGCCAAACGTACTTGGAGGTGGGTTTTTGCTTATGGTTTGTGTTATAATCCTGTCTGTGGTGTTTCTCCAACATGATGCCGCATTGTTTCCCTCCTTTATTAAAAGGATTTTGCTACACTCAGACTCCGTGCTTGCAAGTGGGGAAGTATTGCCTCCTAGAGGCACCCGGGGGGGGTGATATGTAATTGTCCCAGGTCACTGGGTGGGGGCTTGAGCCAGTTTTGCATTGTGTTATTGAAACGGAACCCCTGGATACTAAACTCGGCCCTTGTTGCTGTCAACTCAGAGGGGCAGAAGGTTTACATATGCATTTATCTTTAGTCTCTTTATCAGTAGTAAGTAATAATTATTATCCTTATGGAACCCTTTTGCCAGGTATCATTAGCAGTAGTAAGGGCCAGGCTCAATGAAGTGGAGGATCCATTTAAAAATAAAATGATTGACCTATGTCTCCACCTAAAACCTTATCTGCTCCCATGTTTTAGGAACTTAAAATGTAAAACCCCCGTCACCTTTATAAGGTGTTTCTTCCCCATTCATAAAGTCTTAACGTCTCTAGGGATATAAGATCACTTTTTATTTGGGAAAACAAGATAAGCATCTATATACATTCAAAATCGTATTAGCAAAACTCTAACAGTGTCTGAAAGGTACTGAGTCTGAAGTCCCCATTTTTAATTACTTGGCTTGTTGAGGCCCAGAACTTTTATTTACTAACCAAATCCCCAACCACCTAAACCCATAGGTGCTGGAGTGTGGTGTGTGTGCTGCCGCACCCCTGACTTGAAGTGGTTTCCATCATATACAGGGTTTACAGTTTGGTTCAATGGTTCTCAGCACCCCTACTATAAAAATTGTTCCAACCTCCCTGCCTAAACCTCACTTACGAATCCAGTTAGCCTCAGTGAGCACCAAAAGGTGGTTTTCCCTGGCTATCTGCTGCTCTCCAGTGAAAACCCATCCCAGTAAGTCCCTCTAAGGCCTATTACTGAGAGGTTGGGTTCTGCAAAGTCAGTTCCTCTTGACCTGCTACCACAGGTCCTAATTCACCACTTATTATCGCCAGGTTTTGTTTCAGTGAAGTCAGCTCAACTGTTAACAGGTACAACCCCACACAATTAATTCCACACAGGAGCCAGAATCTCGGGGCAGGAAACCCAAGCAAAGCAAGAGTCCTTAACAGAGACACTAAGAGTCTCTTGTACCTCTTGTTGAATTTGGTCTCACTACACAATCAGAGTCCATTACTTGTTGGCATAAAGTGACCCACTTTCTTCTTGCACAATTTCTCTCCCATTCCCATAATAACATTTACATGCACTATTTACTATTATTTCCAAAAATGGCAGAATTGCACTGGGCAAAATTTTTATATGTAAGCGAAGCCTGTCAGAGCTAGCTTTTCCTCTTTTTGTTTAGAGCAGTGGTGGGCAACCTGCACCCCATGGGCCACATGCCCCCCATCAGGGTAATCTGATTGCAGGCCGCCAGACATTTTGCTGACATTGACTGTCCGCAGGCACAGCCCCGTGCAGCTCCCTTGGCGGCGGTTCGCCGTTCCTGGCCAATGGGAGCTGCACGAAGTGGCAGCCAGCACATCCCTGTGGCCCGCCGCTTCCTGCAGTTCCTATTGGCCAGGAGCAGTGAACCGCGGCCACTGGGAGCTGCAGGCAGCCATGCCTATGGATGGTCAACATCAGCAAAATGTCTTGCAGCCCGCAATCAGATTACCCTGATGGGCTGTGTGCAGCCCGCAAGCCACGGGTTTCCCACCACTGATTGAGGGGGAGCAGAATGTTCTTGCTCCATGTAGGCCTTCTAGCTCTGGGGCTTACACCTATTCTACAGGTAAGGAAATAGGCAAGTATGCAGTAGATGTTTCCTCTTCCTATCCCATTACCAAAACCTTTTACCCTTTCAGCGGTACATATCGTTTAGGTCCTGGTCCTGTAAACACTTAAGCATGTGTTTAACTTTACACATGTGAGCAGTACCACTGAAGTAAAGTTAAGCACATGCTTTTGTGTTTGCAGGGTAAAAGCCTTAATCCCCACCTCAGAATTTGCGACTGGTACTGCATTCCAATCCAAAGGAGAATGTAATAGTGTAACTTGAAATCCCATTAGTCTATCTAATCCCATTGCTGACTGACCTGCTGCTGCTTTTTGAAATAAGTATGTAAGACACACAGTGCCTTGCCCATATTTCCCCTCTCACTAAAACAGATTTTCATGTTTGATTTTGTGTGTTCTAACTGATTGAAGTTTTTTTTTTTATTTAACTTTTATTAGTAAATAAGGGTCATCCATCTGGCAGTGATGGGTCTGGCTGCTGTTGATTCTATCTGCTAAAAAAGGATATAAAAATATTCCGCTCTTGCATGACATTGGAAAGCTCTGACATCTGGGATACACCCAATATAGGAGTCCGAAAGTGGAAATTGACAGAATGATTTTCTGTCTGCGGAACAGGAGAAGTGCCTTTGGAGGATGAGGCTAAAGACAGTCTGATGGCTCGGAGTGTTCCTAAGGCAGTACTTCAGTAAGCACTAACACCAGTCTGCAGGTAATGTGTTCAACAGCGTATTATCATGTAGATTTCAATTCCTCCCCCCAGTCACCCATATAAGCAATTATGCAGGTTTATATTCAAAGACAGCCATATCCTGGAATCTAAACAGGAACAACTGGTTCAAAACTGGGTCTATTCAAATAGACAAACACTGAATGCAAACACAGAATTACTATTATCTCCTTCTTGTTTTATTAAACAACTGACTTGTGTTTCCTCCTCCTTATTGCCCCCATCATCTCCTCCCCTGAAATTAATAGTTCTGAGTTTTTCATTGCATGTCACAATCCAAGCATATTACACGATGTGGCAGGGGCATGTTCTGCTCCTCTTCCTTTCCAGACAAACAAGCTATTTGGAGACCTTCTTCAGATAAAACACACAGTGATTTCTTTACAAAGTTTATTTCCACCACCTTCACAGATTGTACAGCGGCTCAAAGGCCGTAAGGGTCCTGAGCCCAGCAGGTGGCAGATCTCCCATCCTTGGCTCTACTAGCCTACAGCTCTTTTGTTTTCTCTTTCCCCCCTTGTACTTCCTTGCTGTGCTTACCTGGCGAGCCACTTGCCAGAGGTTGCTGACCCATGCTGTATACCTTTCCTATGGGGTGCCTGCACTGGACATCTGCCCTACACTTAAATAATGAGTTCTGACATATAGCCTGCTGCCCTTCATGCCATGCATACATAAAACCCTCCCTGAACTCGCTGTGGGGAAAGTGAAAAAACCCCAACTGCAGCCAAGCTGATATGGTGGTAAGGGAAAAATTCCTTCCCAGCCCCCCTTAAAAAAGGGTCAGCTAGTGTAATGTCCACAGCAGGTCTTGACCAAACCTGATATTTTACCACCTAAAGGGGAAGGAGGGTGGGTCCTGCCTCAGCCTGCTGCCTGGCTTCAGGCAGAGGGGTGCCCCTTTTAAATCCTGCATTTCCAGGGGATGAGTCAATGACCACACTGACCCTTTTGCAGCAGTTTTCATCTCCCTCTGCCCACCATAAAGCACTGTTCCCTTCATTCCGCTAGCCAGCCAAATACCCACCCCCCACTTAAAGGCGTGGTGCGGTCATTGTCTGGGCTATGCCGGAAGAAGGACAGGAGACATTTGACATGGGTTTAATCAGGCCACAACTTTATTATTAGATGTCTGGGACTACCCTGCAGATAAAAGTGTACAGTGCAGGTAACCCCACGTTTATTCAGTAATTACTCAGGGATCTTTTACCTGCTCCCCCTCTTTTTCCATCTAGGTTCCTCCAGCAAATCCGTTGTTGGGACCTTACCATACCTGGGGCACTTCCACCAGCTCCCCCTCTTTTTCCATCTAGGTCCCTCCATGTAAAAGGGAGGCTTCAGGTGCCTTTTAAATGCGGCATTCCCAGGGAATGAGTCAGTGACCCTTTTGCAGAAGTTTTCATCTCCTCTCAACCACCAGCCATAAAGCACTGTTCCCTTCATTCGGCCAGTCAGACAAATATGCCCCGCCCCCATTTAAATATCCAGTCATTTCCATCTGGATTCCCAGAGAGAAGACAAACTGTGTCTTCAGTACTGATCAAGATGCAGTAGTCCTTGGAGTGGGGAGGGGAAGAAATTTTAAGGCCATGTGTCTGGCTGATTGTTATAGGCTGTTATCTCTTGTAATTTCTTTGAGGCTTATATTGTTTTGTATTTGGCAGGACACAAGATTTTACTGACTTTACAAAGGAAAGTATATTTCCCCCCACTGAGATCTGATTTCTCTTGTCGTTAGATTGATGTCTAAAGTATATTATAGCTGGACAGAGTTACAATGTATACGCCTTCAGCAACTCTCCAATTATTGGGAAGAGTCATATCATGTATTATCTGGCTTGACACATACTTTTACAAAAAGAGAGGTTCCTAGAGTGATCCTCAGCTGAAGACATGAATCCCTTTTTTTTTAAAGCTGTGTTTTTTAATCATTATTATATGGTATTTTACATTGTATCGTGTTGGATTATCAAGCAGACTCTATAACATGAAGATGATGTATTCAAGATCAGCAACAGATTCTGTTATATGAAACAAGGAGTAGCATTATTATTGGTCCCTAGCATTAGTCACCCATTTTCTCTACATTATATTTTGTAAACAAACAAAATGAAACTTACAAAAACCCTTAGTAACTGCGCCTGTATATGTCATGGGAATGTGTATTTTTAAAACTTACTTTGTTTTTTTCTTTCTATTGAATCACAAGTGTGACTCTGTGACATGGTCCCTAGCTCTACTTTCTGGATTTGTGAGCTCTTGTTAATCCATGTAAACATGCTAACGGTGTCAAGAGTTTTGTAGTAAGCCATGCATGTGAACATGAGTTTGTGCTTGTGTGAACATGGGAGTTTGCATTTTCATGAATGCTAGCCATTTACAAATGTACAACTTGTGATTCAAATCAGAACTGGATCAATAGGAAACTTCAGAGAATGCTGGGCACAGCAAATGAAGAGGGTTTTCACAGCTCTGCAAACAACAATGGGTCATTTCAGTAACCCCAGTGTGATGGTCCATTGTGGCAATCTGTGGCCCGTCAAGGTAATCTGCTGGTGGGTTGCCAGACTATTTGTTTACATTTGCATGGCTGCCCGCAGTTCCCAGTGGCTGCAGTTCATCGTTCCTGGCCAATGGGAGTTGCGGGAAGCAGCATGGGGACATTCTGGCTGCTGCTTCCCACAGATCCTGTTGGCTGGGAACAGCAAACCGCAGCCACTGGGAGTTGCGAGCGGCCGTGCAAATGTAAACAAACTGTCTGGTGGCCCATCAGTGGATTACCCTAAAGGGCCGCATGCAGCCTACGTGCCACAGGTTGCCCACCACTAGTCTAGAGGCTTCACTCGAGTTGGGACCCCATTGTGCCAGGCACTGTTTAGGCACATAGTATAAGAAATGTGTTGAGTTTCTAATGCTAGGATACATGTTTTTATGTATAAAACCTTGCAAATTGCATCAAAAAGACAGTGTAGTTATCTGGGCTGATAATTTTAAGAAATTAAGAATCTTAGAAAATGACAAGTGTTTGAACTAATAGCCAATTAATGTTTTCTATTGCATAATTTATTACCACCACCAAAAAGAGATAATCACAGTCGAATTTAGTGTTCATTATCATGTCCTCTAATAACAAATAAAAGTATTTTTTTATTGTGTGTTTTACAGTGTTCTGGTTTGGCATAATGCTTTTTTTCAAAGCCAAAACCTTTGCATATGGTTATGGAAGTCCAATGAGTTTTGGAGAAAAAGTGCAGGAATTTTGATCTTCAGTAGTTTCATGTTAACGAATAGTTGCATAGAGAACTCCACAGGTCTTTTGAATAATTATTGGAATAATATCCTTTTCACTATAGTTTGAGGAAACTGGTTCTAGGAGGTATTTTTAAAAAGTGGCCTATGCAGAATTACTATTATTTTTTCCCAGTGCAAGGTAAACATGATAAATTATCATGTCCCAGTGAGAAATATGTGAAAAGAGACGTTTGTGCATTTGTCCAATCTTGAAGATTATAGAATAACATTCTACAGAAAATATTCAATGGATAGCACTTTAGTTTTGGATTCTTCTTATATTCATCCTTTGCTGCACTAATGTGAATGTGAATGCAATAAAGCATTTATCAGTAGGATAATTACATACGGGAATTAGGTTTTTTTTAAATCACTCCTGAATAATTGGTTTAATGGCTAATAGTAACAGACTACTTCAGAAATGTGGTCAAGAAGCTATTAACTTCATATAGAATGTCTGTCAATATTGACATTGCTCATTTGTAACCAACGTCAGGGGAAAGATTTGAATGAGTTTATGCCGAGGGCAGATGAATCTGCTCCTGCATTTTACACATTTCTGTTAGATACAACTTTTTTTTTCCTTTCTTTTGTTTGTATCTCATTGACTTGTATGATGATAAAGCTGATTCCGTGAGTATTTTATTCTATCATAAATATATTAAATGTGATTTAATAAACACTGTTAAGATTGAATAATAACCTCAGAAGGTTCCAGGTTAAAATGGAGAGACATTGACGGAAAATGCATTTTCATGAGTTTAATGCCACAACTGATTACTGTAATTTTTAAATGATCAAAACTGAACTCTATTATAAATACACTTTTAAGGGTATGGGCTCCTAGAGAATACTTTTCTGTTAGGATTTTTCTTCCTTAGGCCCTAATCCATTAAGATTTGTAGGTATTTCAATAAAACTGCTTCCATGCTTAGAGTTAGACACTTGCAGAGATACTTTACTGAATCAAGGCCCTACTTACAGTGGTATTGTGTATTGTGCTGATGAAAAGTTTTAAAGGAAGTCAGCCATTTGTTTTCACAGGTTTTCTGACCACATGTGCCATTGCCCTTCACTGATGCTGTAGATTCCCTTTTCATTTGTATATTTATCCCTTTCGGTTTCCCCTTCTAACTTAGTGTGACTTCTATTCTGAGTGTCAGCATTGGCCTAGGACTTTGAATTCTTCCTTGCACTGAAGAATCAATATGCTGTGTCAAAATCTAAAAGCATTAACCAGGTTCCAAATACTATGATGCTGTCCCACAGTTATGGGTGAGGCTGATAGTCTGAATTTTGTGCACATACACTGATTGACTTATCTCTTCATTTTCCACAATATGCCTATAATCCCACAAAGCAGATCTATTGTGAATCAAAGTAAAATCATGAAGGCCTTAGTCAGCAAGGCATTTAAGCCTGAGCTTAAAGCAAGGAAGTGCATCCCTTTTCCAGCACAGCTCTTAAGCATGTGCTTCAGTAGGATTTAAGTTATTTGCTTAAATCCTTTTTCTGAGTAGGGGTTTGAAAGAGCAAATCCAGTTATATAGAGAAAATCGACATTGTGTTAATCAAATGTCAGATGATAAGCAAAAACTATTACGATCAACAAATTAACTGCATGGCATATTAATTATGGTGTATTCACTCATGCCTACAGTTCTGCTCTTTCTTATTCCCCCTGTGCCAATCCTTGGTTTACAGCATGCTGCTCCACGCTAATGAAAAAGAGCCATTAGAGGTAGACCTCCTTTTTTTTTTTTTTTTAAATCAAACAGTGCTGCTAAGTGTCAAATAGTTATTTCATCACAAGTGGCTAAATCTCACCAAACATTCCATCATTCTGTTCACTCATGCTAGTCTGCCAACAGGTTAACCCATATTTAATTTATTTTGTGCTGGCAGTATATGTGTATAGAGAGCATTTGCTTTTTGTAATTTGTCTCAATTTGCTCAAGTGGTTGAGAATGGTCCAGATGGAAAAAATAGGACAGTGACAGCTTATTAGGGAATGTTTATATTGTTGTACTAGGAAGCAGCAGCCATTTGTTAACATGTGTAAAATGCATTTTGCTTGTCTTTTTGGGAACAGAGAATTGAGTACAGTCTTTATCTTGGACACCTAAGTTTCTCTCTGAAGGTTAAGCTGATGCAGCAGTTACTTCTCTTTTAAATATTTATGGGTGAGTCATGTGAAATGCCTGCCAAAGGTAGCAGAGAGAAAATAATGGCTAGTATTCAACATTTGACCTTGAAAGCAGCCCTGATTGAAAATAATTACCACAAGTTTTAAAACTTTTATTTCCTGTTCTGGTTGCAACATCCTTTCTGGGCTCTAATAAATTGCCCAATCATAGTATCATCAGATTAACTTGACTCAACTGTTTATTTCACATTAAGCTTCAGTATTACTGATGCACTATGTAAAAATGATATTAATTATCTATCCTTTTTTAAATCTAGATTTCTTTGGTGGTATAAATTCTTGTTGAGTTTGCCCTTGAAGTTCCACTGAAGCCAGATGTCATCTTACTATGTGAAAGGCTGAAAATTATCTCTGAATTTTCTGCTGACCTCTAAAATGTACTGGTATTGAGCAGGTGTGAATAAATTCTCTTAGACTCTTTTGAATGTCTATCTGTGTTGTCAATTTAGTTTATATTAACATCTGGGAACTGGATATGGGAACATTATTGGTTTGTTAATTATAATTAGCTGTCAGTCTCCTCAATGAGAGGTATTTTGGTCGTTAGGTGAATAATGCTGGTTCATGAATATACCTTCATATAATGAATACTTAAAAAATACATTATCAAATATCTGCTTTTAAGTTTGACAAAGATTTTCTCCCACCCTCAGCTTTTATTTACTTGTGGTCTGTTTCACCAAAGACTTTGCCTCAAGGATACCAGGTATAGCTTTGTAAGGTCAGTTGATTAATGTAGTCTTGTATAATATCATTGTCTGTTGGGGGCAAACGGTTCTATAAAAGGAAGTTTTGTTGACAGAGAAAATAAAACTGCAGCTGTGGAATGTCAAGAGATTGTTATCACAATAAACAGCGATTAAACAGGATTATTATAGAAGTGCATTTGCAACACTAAAATTGACGTGGTGTCAGCATTTTGTTTTTTCACTGTAATATGTCTATAAAATGTGATCTGAGCTTGACCATATATTTTTAAAATCCAGTAATACACATTTTAAAAATATCTTTTTAAACTTCAGTTTTATTGTTTGTTTTGAGGGACTAAAAGGATTGTCTAGTTTTTTGTGTGTGCGCTCTTCTGTGAAAAAAAATAGTTTTAAAAATATTTTGCAGTTACTTAATTCATAAGAGGTCAAATCCTGCCAGCCAAAATTCCTTTTGAATGGGACTTTGTTGCACCTTGAGGAGTTTGTCTGTCTAAAGATTTTATGTCCTTTTTTCCCTTCCTTTATTTTTGTTTGAGCCCAAATTGAAGAAGTGGCTGCTGTGGGACTGTACTAAAGTTTAAATACCTTTGTTAATATAGTTCATATAGGGACACATCCTATTCCCATTGAAATCCACTTGACTTCAGAGGGAGCAGAATTTGAACCCCACATTAATCAAATTGTTTGTTATAACATGATTAAATGCGTAAAGGTTAATAAAGACACTTGATTGCTTAGTATAACACAGTATTACATGGGGGTCATGATACACTAGGGTTGTGAGCTGTTGACCTCCGATCCAAACCCCACTTTGCCTCCAGCATTTATAATAGTATTAAATATGTAAAAAAGTTATTTTAATTTATAAGGGGGAGGTCACCCTCAGAGGCTTGTTATGTGAAAGGGGTCACCAGTACAAAAGTTTGAGAACCACTGGTATAACAGGAATTCACTCTCTTGATATGTCTTATACTTACTAACTGACACTACATCATTCATAAAAACAGAAACATATTTTATTTATTTAGATTTTAAAAAGGGCACTTCCAAAAGACAACTAAATTAATATCCAGAAATAAATAAAGTATAGGAATGTAATTCAGTAGACTCAACCACTAGGTAACTAAAATCCCCATTTCCCTCTCCCATCCTTTGTTCCACTGCATCCTTCCCACTTCCCAGTTTCATCAACCTGATAAAAATCTTGGTTCCTCTTGGTAAGTGAGGTGAGAAGCTGTGATCCCACCACTACAGACAATTTCTCTCTTTCTGTGTCCTCACTAGGCCTCTACCCACTATTTCCTATATCCCCAAACACACACTGGCCTTTAAGAAACAGATGGAAAGCATATTGAAATGACTCTATGAAGTCAACTCAGTCTCACAATGTGCAGCTGTCACACCTCTGGTGTCAATGATGTCAGATGGATATTTCACCCCCCAATTGACAGGAAAAGGAGAAACTAAATCATATTCATCTTTAAATAACAGTGACATCAGCACAGGGTATTTCCTGTGGATTATGGCTGAAGACACCAGCTGCTGAGTACCATTAGCTCCTTCAAATCTTTTGGATCAGATATAATTTATTCTTGTTTTGCTTTTGAAGAGTGGAATTAATTAATCTATAATGTAACTGACAGAAAAGAGTTTATAAAACTTATAAGGAAAAATAAAACCCTAGTAGGATTTGGACTTAATGCTATTGAAAAATGAAGGAGGCAGTTTATCCACTAGACTACATGGTGTTTTGTGATAATCAGGCCCATTATATGGGTATGAAATTACCCACATGGGGCAGGGAGGGGAAGGGAGAGGGGGACCCTGATATTGTTCTTTGGAAGCAATGGCAGCATAATGAGCGTTTTAAGGAAAAATAATTAATAAAAGAATATATCAGGCCCAATTTAGCAGCATGATGCATTAACTTCTGCAATGTCTGCTAAGTAAAGCCCAGGGGAGGATAGTGGTGCACAGAGTTGCCTGCCTTCCTGTATGGGTGAATCTTCTGTGGGACGTAGCTGCTCCTAGTGGGGCAGGATATAGCAATTTGCATACACCTTTCCCAGCAGTGAGGATGAATGAAGTCAAAGGCCTATTCACTGTCAGAAAACATATGGTCTAATTCTGCCATCTTTGCTTTCGTTGGGTAGTAGTTTATAATGTGAGTGGTCCCACTGATGTAGTGGAAATTGAACTTTATCAGCTTACCTAAGACTAGGCATGATAGTCAATGGTCAGAGCATATCAGTGGCCTAACAACTAAGACCAAAAAAAACCACATGTTTTTCCCCTGAATTTTAGTGGTATATTTATCCATCAGTAAGGGTATGTCTACACTACAAAATTAGGTCAATTTTATAGAAGTCGATTTTTAGAAATTGATTTTATACAGTCGATTGTGTATTTCCACACTAAGTGCATTAAGTTGGCGGGGTGCATCCTCACTACCATGGCTAGCATTGACTTACAGACAGGTGCACTGTGGGTAGCTATCCCACAGTTCCCACAGTCTCTGCTGCTCCTTGGAATTCTGGGTTAAGCTCCCAATGCCTGATGGGGCAAAAACATTGTCACGGGTGGTTTCAGTACATGTCGTCGTTCGCCCCTTCCTCCATGAAAGCAATGGCTTTTGTGCCTTTTTTTCTGGGTTACCCATGCAAATGCCATTCCATGGCAAGCATGGAGCCCACTCAGCTCACCGTCACCACTGCTGTTGTGAGCATTGTAAACACCTCGCACATTATCCTGGAGTATATGCAGAACTGGGATAAGAGATGCCATCATGAGGAGGATTTTGATGAGGACATGAACACAGACATTCCTGAAAGCACAGGCTGTGGCAATTGGGACATCATGGCGGCACTGGGGCTGGTTGATACAGTGGAACACCGATTCTGGGCCAGGCAAACAAGCACAGACGGGTGGGACCGCATAGTATTGCAGGTATGGGATGATTCACAGTGGCTGCGAAACTTTCACATGCATAAGGCCACTTTCCTGGAACTCTTTCCCCTACCCTGATGCACAGGAATACCAAGATGAGAGCTGCTCTGACAATTGAGAAGTGAGTGGTGATAGCTCTGTGGAAGCTTGCAATGTCCGACTGCTACCAGTCAGTTGGGAATCAGTTTGGAGTGGGCAAGTCTACTGTGGGGGTTGCTGTGATCCAAGTAGCCAGTAGCAATCACTGATGTTCTGTTATCAAGGATAGTGACTCTGGGAAATGTGCAGGTCACACTGGATAGCATTGCTGCAATGGGGTTCCCTAACTGTGGTGGGGCGATAGACGGAACACATATCCCCATCTTGGCACCAGACCACCTTGCCAATCAGTACATAAACCGCAAGGGATACTTTTCAATGGTACTGCAAGCACTGGTGGATCACAAGGGATGTTTCACCAACATCAACGTGGGATGGCCGGGAAAGGTGCATGACGCTCACATATTTAGGAACTCCATACTATTTGAGCAGCTGCAAGAAGGGACTTAGTTCCCAGACCAGCAAATTACTGTTGGGGATGTTGAAATGCCAATAGTTATCCTGGGGACCCAGCCTACCCCTTGCTCCCATGGCTCATGAAGCCGTACACCCACAGACTGAACAGTAGTAAGAAGCAGTTCAACTACAGGCTGAGCAAGTACAGAATGGTGGTAGAATGTGCCTGTGGATGTTTAAAAGCTTGCTGGTGCTGATTGCTGAGTAGGTAAGACCTCAGGGCAACCAACGTTCCCATTGTTATTGATTCTTGCTGTGTGCTCCATAATATCTGTGAAAGTAAGGGGAAGACGTTTATGGCGGGGTGAGAGGTTGAGGCAAATCTCCTGGCATCCAAGTTTGAGCAGCCAGATACCAGGGTGATTAGAAGAGCACAGCAAGGTACGCTGCACATCCGAGGGGCCTTGAAAACCAGTTTCATGACTGGCCAGACTTCGGTGTGACAGTTGTGTGTGTTTCTACTTGATGCAAACCCGCCTCCTTTGTCGGTTTTAATTCCCTGTAAGCCAACCACCCTCCCCACTTCAAAATAAATAATTATTGTTTTGAAACCATGCTTTCTTTCTTAATTTAAAAAAAAAAGAGATAACGGACAAGGTAGCCTGGGTGGGATGGGGGAGGATGGAAGGACAAGGCCACATTGTTTATTGTAGCCACACTAAAAATCAAACTGTTTGAATGACAGCCTTCTGTTGCCTGGGCCATCCTCTGAAGTGGAGTGGCTGGGTGTTCTGAGCCCTCCCCCACAGCGTTCTTGGGCATCTGAGTGAGGTGGATATGGAACATGGGGAGGAGGATAGGCGGTTATACAATAGATGCAGTGAGGGTCTGTGATCTTGTTGACTTTCCTGCAGCTCCAACAGATGCTTCATCATGTCTGTTTGCTCCCTCATTAGCCTCAGCATCACATCCTGCCTCCATTCTTCACAATCACTTAATTCTTTCCTGACCTCTGCCACTGAATGCCTCCATGCATTAAGCTGTGCCCTATCAGTGTGGGAGGACTGCATGAGCTTGGAAAACATGTTATTGCACATGCGTTTTTTTGCTTTCTAATCCGCGATAACCTCAGGGACTGAAATGATAGGGGGAGGGTAGAAACGCAGCAGATAGCACATGTGCTTTAGGTACAAGGTTGCATTTTGCCTTTTATATTGAGTGCCTGCCGGTATGGTGACACATCACACATGGCTGGAAAACAGAATTAGGGTTTCAGGCAGCTATGGTAAGCCTTTTGGTATGCAGAGTTGGCTTCTTACAGCTTCATAACGTGGGAATGTTTTCAAACTGCAGCGCCCTCCTTTTCCAGAGCAAGCAATGGGTTGGGTTTCACATTTAAAAGGAGGGGTTGCGGTTTTTGGGTGGATGTGCAGCATGGGTGATCCCTTCACCCCTCCCCCCTACCACGTGGCTATTCTCTGGGATGATCACTTTTCATCAAGTGCAAACAGCCCAGCATGAACAGAGTCCTTTTACTGTTTCCTTACAAAAATTCCCCTATTTCAACCAGGTGACCATGAATGATATCACTGTACTGAGATTAACGCAGAAAGATATAGACCAAGTGTTGCTTGAATGTGACCAAAACCCAGGACCATTCGCTGCCATGCTTTATGCTGTAATGATTCCAGAATACTTGTTATTGGCTTGGCATGGTAAAGTTTCCTACTGTGGAGGATGAAATAAGGCAGACCTCCTCAGAAACCTTCCGAAAAGGCTTTCAGAATACCTTCAGGAGAGCTTCCTGGAGATGTCTCTGGAGGATTCCCACTCCATCCCCAGGCATGTGACCAGAGCTTTCCAGTCGCTGTACTGGCCGCGAATGCATCCCAGTTCTTCAGGGCAAATCAAACATTAAACACTATTGCTTTTAAACACTGTACAGTATTTACAAATGTGCACTCACCAGAGGTGCCTTCTCTGGCCTCAGGGTTGGGGATCCCACTTTGGGAGGATATTGGCTCCAGGGTGATGAAAAGATCCTGGCTGCCAGGGGAACGGATTCACCGCTTGCCTGCTGCACATTCTCCTCCTTCTCATCTGCAAAATCCTCCTCCCTCTTGCGTGAGACTTCTCCCTTGCAGGTGACCACAGACAGTGGTGGGATAGTGGTAGAGTCCCCACCTAGAATGCCATACAGCTGACATAGAAGCAGAATGTATGGGGCTCTAACCTAGAGCGACCGTTTGCCTCCTTTGTCTTTTGGTAGGCTTGCCTGAACTCCTTAACTTAATTCACGGCACTGCTGTGTGTCCCCGTTGTAGCCTCTGTCTAACATGCCCTGTGAGATTTTGGCAAATATATTTTCATTTCTTCTTTTTGATCGGAGTTCGGGCTACACAGATGCTTCTTCCCATACAGCAATCAGAGCCAGTGTCTCCCTTTCGGTCCACGCTGGAGCTCGTTTGCAATTCTGGAGGGACTGCATGTTCACCAGTGCTGCTGAGTTTGCTACGCTGACCAAACATGCAAAGAAATTCAAAAGTTCCCGGGACTTTTCCTGTGTACCTGGCTAGTGCTTTGGAATTCAAAGTCCTGTCCAGAGCAGCCACAATGGAGCACTCAGGGATAACTCCCGGAGGCCAACACCGTCAATTTACATCCACACTACCCCAAATTCAACCCATCAAGGTTGATTTTAGCACTACTCTCCTCACTGGGGAGGAGTACAGAAGTCGATTTTAGGAACCCTTTAGGTTGACGGAACAGGGTTGGTTGTGTGGATACAGTCATTTTTAAATTGACCTAACGCGGCTAAATTCGATCTAACCCTGTAGTGTATACCAGGCCTAAGATACATATAAATGTCTTTAAATGTATGATTTTACAGCAATTACAGACAGTATAGGCAAGAAAACAAAAGAAAAAGCAAAAATTTAAATGCTTGATATTGTTGGGACAACACCTCAGATTTCACAACATGTTTGGTCTTTTATAGGCAATAGCATTAGTGGGCTTTTTCTAAATGAGCTTCTGTGTTTATTCGTGAATTATTATAATTGTTACTGTGAACAATAAATAGTTACCAATATAGCTACAGAGTTAGGTACATCAGATTATATCTTATGAAACTGCATAATTACTAGACCTTGTTGGAATTTTTTTTCCTGAGGAAATTTTTGACTTTTGGCCAAAAAATGGAAAACCCACAACTTCTGTCTGAAACCTAAACGTTTAGATTAGGAATTGCTAACTCGCTAACAGTCCTCTCAATTCACATTCTTTACTATATGATGTTTTTATAATAATTCTTATTTGCTGTTTTCCATGTTCCATGAAATTTGGAGGCATTTAATATAAATAAAGAGGCTACTATTATATTATTTACTCTTTCCATCTCAAGACCAGTCTTTACTACAATTTAAATTCAGGAATGCTGTTAAATATATTTTAAATCAAGTTATATCACTGCATAACTATAGTTCACCATTAACCTCTTTATTGATGTGGGAATCTACCCGGTAGGACTTTTTGATTGAAAGTAGTTAGTCTATAATCCCATTTCTGACTCTGGCTCAGATATTCTGGAAATGTTTGAAATGTCAATGATTATTATTTTGCATTCTGGTTCTTCAGAAATAATGTGTCTGGGTGTAATTTAATCATTCTTTTATGTTTCTTGTTCTTTTGATCATGATGGAGAATGTGCTATTTTAATTCCCACATCTTTTCATTGATGAACTATTAAAGTTAGGAAAAGAATTGGTGCAACCCATTTAATTTAATCAAAACACAGAAGAACAATTACTGTCTTAGACAGTAAGTCATCGTTTTCCATTCTGTGATGATGTTAAATGTGCAGAAATCAGTTTTCTATTTTGTTCTGTGTATTAACTAGCACTACCATGCTGACCTTTGGTACTCAGTTTCAGGATTTTTATAGTATTATTGCTTCAGGAACAAATTGTCCCTCTAAATCCTCCTGAATCATATATTTTTTCCACCTGATCCAGTGCACCACTTTTTTTCTCTGTTCATCAGTCATTTACTGAATTAGAGGATCTATTTTGGTGCTTCGTTAGAAAAAAGACTCTATTATTAAGATGATCATTGTACCCTTCACTGTCCTTGACCATCCTCCTAATAACTTTGGCCCTGGCATTTCTTTAATTCCTTTTTCGTCTCTATAACATGATTTTTGGAGTTTCATTACTGACTCTTGATGACAGGGTGATTAGGATTTAGTTTCCCATTTGATCATAGACCCACATCGCTATTAAAGTGTAATAGACATCTTGGGTCCTAACCATTATGACACAGTGTATATGTCACTCATATAGGGCCTGTGACAGGGTAAAATATCCAGGACAGGGTTAAGGTCTACCTGTCTGTCACATGACCCAGCAGATGATTTAGGGGAAGAGTGCGCTCTCTTACTTGGGGCTGAGTGAGACAGTGGAAAAGCTTCTGGGGCCTGCAGCTTGCAAATTGTTTTGTTTTTGTGTTACTCATGAGTTTTTGTGCTTGAACAATAAATGAGGCCTGAAAGGGACATGGGCATGGCACTAGCTCTTTTCTGCGTTGGTGGCGTAGCCCATCATTATACAGGGCCCATTGCGATCTCATTTAAAGATGTAACCACTTGTGCCTCATCTTTAAAATAAACTTTCAGCTGGTTTTCTTCTATCACTTTTCTTCTTCCACTGTCAATGATTAAGGTTGCCTAATAGTTCCCATTGTAAAATCTTGTTTTCAGTTGCTTATAACTTTGCCAGTCTTTTACTGTTTGGGCTGAAATTTTCCATGCCAGGTGTCTGCCTCAAGCTGAAGATTTTTGTAAAATTTCAGTCAAAATGTTGCTGTTTCCAAGGGTAGTTGAAAATGTTATTTTGCCCATGTTAAAAAAATCTGGTGATCTTTTTAAAAGAATTGACATATTTTACTTTAAATATGGCTTTTTTTAATATTGCAAAACATCAAGGTGTTTTTGACAAATTTCAGGATTTTATTATTTCAGTCCTCGTCCCCCGCCAACTGATTTCTGTTTGATGTTTTCTATTTTTGCTTTGTTGCTTTCGCTTTTCAACCTTTAAAAAATTCTCCAATATACACTTTGTTTTAGGTGAAAAAAGAAAAAAAAAGTTTTGGAAAATAGAAGGAAAAGATATAAAAAAATCATTTCTGAACTGGTCATGAAACATGAAAAATTTCTGTGGAAAATTTTAGTTTTTGTCAAAAAGTAATTTTTTACCTCAAAATATTAAGCCCACATCCAAGTGGTTGGCTAGAACAGGGCCTTGGTTCCAGTCTAACACTATTCATATGTATATGTTTATGGGGACAGTGAGTCCATGCCATTTAGCTGCTGTTCCCCCTTCTGTGGTTTTAAAGCCTTTCATATCTTTCTCGTTTTTGTTCCTCTCTGAACCATGCAGAAAATTTGGCCCATTGTGTGTATTGTAAGGTGTTGTAGTTTAATACAATAAATATTACAAATATGATGTATAAATAGGGTGATTTCTAAATGTTTTCCAACTACAAGTAATTTCTTAAACCCAATGCTGATCAGATGGAGCTGCTGTTGATTGATTCCTCACAGCAGTGATCGGCTGTTAGGGTTGATGTTTTCTCTAGTCGGCAATTCTCTTCTGTTCAAGAGATAAGCTGGATGAGGTAATATCTTTGATTGGACCAACTTCTGTTGGCAAGAGAGACAAGCTTTTGAGCTACACAGGGTGGAAAGAACCTGAAGAAGAAGAGATCTTAAGAAGTTGGTCCAATCAAAGATATTACCTCACCCACCTTGTCAGTCCCATATCCTGAGACAAACACGGCAACAGCACTGCAAATATCTGTTGGAGTAGGTTAAAAACAAACCATAAAAAAACCCAATACCCTCAAACCCCTTTAATCATGTGATTACGTTTATCAGCCTTTCCATAAGAAATGCCTAGGGACATTCAGCCAGGAATGGCTTTAATAAGTGCAGGGCCCTAAAGAAGAGCCCCTAACTTTGGCACCTTTTTAATTTTTTTACTCACCTGGTGGCGGTCCGGGTCTTCGACGGCACATTGGTGGTGGGTTCTTCACTCACTCTGAGTGAACCGTGGCACTGAAGGACCTGCAGCTGAAATGCCGCTGAAGACTCGGAGTGAGTGAAGGACCCGCTGCTGACGTGCTGCCAAAAACCCGGACTGCCGCCAGGTGAATAAAAAAAATTAAAAAGGTGCCTAAGTTAGACGTTCTTCTTTAGGGTGTGGAGCCCTCTTAGGCATGGGGCCCGATTCAAGGGAATCGGGGGAATCAGCCTAAAGCTGGTCCTGCATCCAGCTGAAACCTGTATTTTCCTTATTAATTTGATTACATATTAATCTATATTTATTATTTCTTCATGCCTCAATGATCTCCCATTTATCTGCAGGAGACCCAAGCAGGGGGATTGGGATCAGATGCAAAACAACTCCATGCTAATGGCTGAAGTAGGCTCCACCATTTCTAATCCTGCCCTCTCTGGGGCAGAGGGCAATAGTGGATATCTTGGCCCTGCTCCTCCCGAGTCCATCAATGCTTCATTCATCCCTTCTTCCCCTTGCATGCTGCTTTGCCAGAGGCCCCCGGAGGAATTTAGCTCTTTTCTATGTAGAAGATATGTATCCCTTTCCCACAACCATTCTCCACTAAACACAACAGGGATGGAAGTTTCTGTAAGTGCTAGGTAGAGGCTGGTGAATGTAGATTCAGCTACTGAGTTAAGAGTGAGAAAGTGCCCAGTAATGCAGCAAAGATCTTAAGAGTAACCTATCAGCTTTGCTTTGGTTGAGCTCTCTATTTGTCTACATAGAACACCTGTTCATTATTTGTCTTGGCTATACTTCTCATGGGGTTTCATAAATAGCTTACTTTGTTGCATGACTAGTTTTTATGCTGCAGAATTTGCCAGGACAACCCATTAGAAACTGTTCAATGTCAACCAATTTGCTTCTTTTAAATTTTGTTTTAATAATAAGTTGAGTGTTGGCATGTTATAGATAATGAAGTGGAGAAGGCTGAAACACTATCCATAACAGATCTTCATTACAACTGCCAAGTATACGTATTGCAAGATCCAGGCACAACAAAATAGGTAAATCATGAGGAATTAATTCAAGATATTGCCAAGCCCCTTGAAATAGAAGAATGAGCGAAGCTTTATCTGATTCATAATGGATCAGGGTCAAACTATCTTGGAAATCGAGGTATTTAGTGGCGTTCTTACAATTAAAATATCCAAGGAATTAATTTAAAGTCCTCTATGCCCCAGTGGGAAAGAAAAAAAATCCAATATAAGGAAGTTATGAAGTAAATCAAATGTAATATTGCAGGGATTGACAGCCTTTGGCATGAGGCCTACCAGGGTAAGCACCCTGGCGGGTCGGGACAGTTTGTTTACCTGCCGCAGCCACAGTTCTGGTCAATTGTGGCTCTCACTGGCTGCAGTTCGCCACTCCAAACCAATGGGGCCTGCGGGAAGTGGCACAGGGTGAGGGATGTGCTGGCCACCACTTCCCACCACCCCCATTGGCCTGGAGCGGCAAACCATGGCCAGTGGGAGCCACAATCGGCCAAACCTGCGGACATGGCAGGTAAACAAACTGGCCCAGCCCACAACCAGGCTTACCCTGGTGGGCTGCGGGCCAAAGGTTGCCGATCTCTGTAATATTGCATGACACACTAGTCTGACTATGTACATAGACCTATATAGTGCCAATGATAGATAGTCCAATTACTGGAATGCTCATTATCTTATCAAAGTATATGTTTTATTCAAACCATATTCTAAATGCATGAGACTTGAATGTCTAATCTGTTAGGCTGTTCCCTCTTTCATAAACTAGGGTATATCAACACATGTGCACTGTAAGACATACCACAAGGTGGCTTAACGATTGTCAAGAGCTTCAATTTTACTATCAGAAGCTTCAGTAGTCACATTTGCAGTGAATGGCCAAAATTCCACAACAATATATAATCCTCAAGCAATAAATTAGTGATAAGATAAAGAATACAGAAAAAATAGTTCTCTGAGTCCTTGTTGATTGATATTGAATGGTGTGAGCTACACATTGCTATTAAAAAAAAAGATAGATTCTGCAAGTGCTTACAAACAATGTTTCACAAATATTTGCATATGCTCATCCTTGGCAAATGTAATAGAAGTAAACTCAGTATTGATATGTAAAGATCATCTCATAGGTAAACCTGGAGCGGTTATAATAACCAACCTGGATAATGAAATCTACTAAGTATCACTCATTTACTATATTTAATTTTATTTGAATTTTTGTCATCATGATAATCAAGGAATCATGACAAAAACTTAATCTAAATTGTTATTAGCATTTTCAATTTGTTACTTCAAGGTCACCATGCTAGCACACAAGCTTTTCTCTTCCATCCCCTCATGACATTCCATCTCGCTATGCTAAATGTTTATTGCTCAGATTGATAAGACTTTTGGCCTTTAGACTCTGAGCTGTGTCTGAATGCTGGTTGCAGCAGGCAGGGAAATTAATGAGAGCATCACTCTGTCTCATATTCTAGGATCTCTTCCTTTAATGGTAATTATAGTGGCACTGTTCATGCTGTTATGGTTAAGATGGTGTCAACATTTAAACCCTGTTTTTCAGGGGATGGGAATTCAGTGATGAAAACACTTTGCATGATGGAATTGATTGGACCAAGTTCTGGTTGTAAAGAGCCTAATAAAAACACCCACTAAAACATTAACCCACTAAAAACAAATGATTTCTTTTACGTTCTATAAAGCTGCCAGACAGTGGCGTCCCACTTGGATACATAGGATGAAGAAATACAAGGATCCCTCTATCCTCCCCTGGTTTGCCTGCACAGGAAATAGCCCAAATCTTGGTCCTTATGCTCCCTGAGGGGTAGTTTGCTTTTCCTTTCCTCCTCTCAATGGGTAAACAATTAAAAGTAATTGACCAGTGGTGGAAACTGTTCCTGTGCACTTACAAATTTTGACTAAGATGTTCAAAGGTCGGTGCCCAAATCCAGCTGATATTAAATGGGAGTTGGGGGATAGATTTTCAAAGGCATCTGAAGATATAGGTAGGCACCTAATGGGATTGTCAAAAGCCCCTAAGTAGATGAAGTGCCAGCTTCCAATTAATCTCTGGTCCTAAGCACTTATTTCCACAAAACAGCGTATATTATAGTAAGTATAAAATATCATTGTAGTTTATGATCACTGGCAGCTAAAATCCTAGTTTAAGAGGCTGAGTAGAGAAGAAGTGCTGTAGTATTGGGTTTGTACCTTGCAACAAAGAACTCATATTAACCAATTGTATTTGCAGCCAATATTGCTTCATGTATACTTTCCAATGCAGTTTAATTTGAGAGTATATTGATCATAATATGGAACTATTAGAGTTTCAGGAATGTTATTATAAGAAAGTGTGAGAGCCCTGCAGGTGGGGACAATACACAGGAGAGAGGAGAATGGGTAGCAAGTAACAGATGGTGTAGGTGTGGGGACAGCTGATTGATTGCAGGATGCAGAGAAGTATTTGGGCTGTTCTTTAAAAAAAGATGAGAAATTAGCAAAATGGCTGGAGAGGGGTGGACTGGCGAACAAACACACATGTGTACATAAGGAAGCTTGAAGAAAGATTCTGAGGCCAGGTCTACACAACCACTTACTTTGGTATAACTTCTGTTACTCGGGTGTGAATAAGCCACCACCCTGAACGACGTAAATTATACTGACCTAAGCACCGGCGTAGACAGCACTATGTCGGCGGGATCGCTTCTGCCACCATTATAGGCACCACCTCTCACTGAAGTGGATTTATTATGCTGATGGGAGAGCTCTTTCTCATCAACATAAAGCGTCTCCACCAGATGCGCTACAGCAGCCCAGCTGTATCAAGGCAGCTATGCTGAGTTAGCGCTTCTAGTGTAGATTAGCCCTAACTTTTCTGACACATTTTTTCTTCCTAGGATGATGAAGCTCTGCCTCATCCTCATTGCAAGCCCATGCTTAAATAGTAGACTTTGGGTATATGCCAAGGTAATTGTCACATAATTCATATAGCATTTGATGTTGAGGGAGTCTACTATGTATTATTTCTTGCTGTTACTTATTTTTTTCACAATATGTGTTATTTATTATTTTATTATTTAATTGTTTGTTGTTATAGGTTGATGGGAATCATATGTTTGTTTAATTACAGAAAGTCCAGTCAGGACAAAGGGTCCCATTGAGCTAGGCATTGTACAAATATATATAGAGAGTACAATTTTTTTTTGTCCTGTTGATGCGCATGTGCATCTCACCACCACTGAAAAGATAAAATGCATGATTCAGTGGCAGAACCTTAAATATTTTACTCCAGTTCTTTTTGAATGTAGTGCCACTGTCTTCCAGCTTTGTCGTGAATTCTGGCATGGTGTAACTCTCAGGTTGCCATTATTGGGAGAGATTCTACATAAAGCACAGAAGTTCATGTTCATAAATGCTTTGAGAGCTTTAGAACAGGAAACTGCTACTTATTTTGCTAATACTGACCCTGTTGAAATTCACCTCTCGCTAAAAATCTTTACCCCCACTGAGTATCTGCATTTTATCTGAATTGTTTAAGATAAAGTGCTTAGAGTATACGAAGCCGCTTATGTCCTCTCTGCGTGAGCTAGGTTATGATTTATTTTGCTGGTCTACTGAACTTTTTAGAGATGATGAAGTAATATATTCTTGGTCAGTTGTACTGGATCCTCTTAGCATAATGACTTTTATTAGTGACTTACATCCTGAATCACTGTTGTAGCACTTACCTGAAACATACTGGGAAGAGATTGTTAGTGGGCTTACGTGGCATATTAATCAAATATATGTAAAAAATTGAACAAATCAGCTCAAAGGAAGTGCTCTAGCAACATAGCTATAGTGCCATGCTTTTAACCAAATTGCCAGGACAGAGATGGGCATAAGCTGCTTTTCTTATATTTATTCTGATGAGCTGTTAAATGCAGCAAAGTGCAAATGAATTTGTGAGCCAACATTAAAACTCACTAGATACTTTTTTTCTCAACAAGACTTCCAAGAGATGTCACAATTTAGAATTGTTTTAATATAACAAAGCACATTTCTCTTGCTTTACTGCAGATTTCAAATTAATGGATGAGCCTGAATGAAAAATAATACCCTGGATGGATTGCTAGATATTATTAATGGAATTTCCAGGTAATTTTAGTGTGCACACTGTCTGGACACATTTATTTGCCAGTGATTGCTAGTTCAGGGTGGTGATTCTTTATGAATGCTGTTTTTGTAGAGTAAGTAGTTATTCTGTATAATCTAATGGTGTAATAAATTTTGCCGATGTCCTAACAAACCTGTTTTAAACTATACAAGAAAAGTCCTCCATTTCCCAGGAAAATCCTTCCCTTTGTACTGGAATCTTGCTCTTGAGTAGAGAGGTGCCAATTTCTTTCAGTCGTGATAATATGATACTTTCCCGACTTCTCAGAGGAGAATGTTAGCCTACGTTTTATGTCCATAACAATGTCCATCCTTTACATTTCAGTAACAGATTGCATTACAGCCACAACATTGATCCACCAACTGGCAAAAGGATCCTAAGACTTTCACATCTGAATGTAGCCTAGGTCAATAATAGCAGAAAATCTTTACCAGTTGACAGTGGGTTAGTGGACTGGATAAAATCAGCTGGTGGTCTCAATCCAGTATCTAGGAGAATAGGCCTCTCTAACACATAAACACAGTCACACTTTTTGCTAATCAATGTTCTCAACAGAGAGGCCAAAGACAGTTGAAGCCTGGAAAATGAATTACTTTGCTGTCGTTCAAAGCAGTCCATTCAGGTGAGACCAGATGCATTCAGGCAGGGCAGGATGAGGAAACTTATACGTGCTGTATATTTATTGGGTTCTGTAGGGCTTCAGGCTCCAGGGCCTTCATTCTGACAAGTTGCATTATCATTCCATTATAATTTAAAATAAAATAGCTCAATTTCCCTTGGATTAGAAATAACTGGAGTGGAGGCAAGTGCAGGACTATATCTATACTTGCTTCCAAGAAACAAATTTTAATATGTGGATTCTAATAGTAGCAAAGAAGAGCTGCTGATTGTGCATAACTCTTGAAGTTATTGGGAGTAACATGTGCAATGAGAGGATTGGGCCCTAGACTTTGTGTGTGTCTAATGTAATATAAATGTGCATGCGACTTCCTGTGTGTTGCTGCATCCTGCTGGTTTTCAAACTGTAGGGTATCGATCACCGGTAATTTGTGGAGCATTTGTTGATGGCCCATAGAATGCTTGATGGTTACATGATACTGAATCTCCTCATTTCCAGATGCTACATTATATGCAAAGACAGCTAACAATATTATATGCACCTATAATGTTGTTTTTTCATGTGAGCTAATTACTGGTGCTTTCACATGCAAGTTATGCAATTGCAGATGGGAAAGGAAGTGGGCAAATAAGACAAAGTCTCTATTAAACTGTAGACATATGGGAAAAGTTTGAGAACTCCTGTAATCGTTCCCATTTTCTGCAAATAAAAATTGCCAAACATAGTTGCCAGGCCAATATTTTAGGTGAAATTTCAGTTACACAAAATGTGGAGGAGAAAATGAATTTTGCATTCTGCCCTGTGAATAAATTTGGGAAATATGAGGGATCTGGAAAACTAAAATTCCAGGATTCAAAAATGTTAACAATAATTTAAGAGATCTTTTTGTTGAGATTTCATGAATACACTCGCACCAGTTTGATTAATTCTGTAAACAATATGTTCTGTCCTGTCCTAAAGTATACAAGGTATGTAAGAGTGTCACCTAATGACTTCTGATGACATTAAAAGTGAAAGAGAAGGAAAACATGGGGTCAAAAAGATGCATGGTTTTGTAGTCTTGGCTGTTTCATGTTGAATTTTCAGGTTTATTGTACCACGAAACTCAGAATGAAATTTGGTACATGAAAGATCCCCATGGAAGGACACTGAACAAAAAATTCACATGAACCTGTATGACATAAAAGCACTGAATTTTGTACAACTGGAGCTCAGATTTGACTTATGCTCAAAGCAGGGTTTAGAATGTATGAAAAAACTAGAGTGCACTAAGCTACAGTACCAGATAGCTTTATTTTGTTCTACCTCTTTTTAAAATTGAAATGTTTGTTCCTTCCCCTAATTTCAGTTGATTGCAACCAGGGCAATATTTTCATAGGGTTCATATTCCTTATTGTGTCAAAGCCCTTGTTAACTTTTCCCATATTATGACCTTTAATTTGGAATGATTTTCAATGCAGTAAACAGGATGAGCACTGTGGAATTAAATAGACAGGGGCTCATGGGAGTTTTTAAAGGTTGATAAATGTCTTTGTTTCTCAAATACATATCCAGCACACATTGAAGATTGGGTTATATGAGAGTCAACTTCAGCTGGAGTTTTGTAAGAATTATATTGTCTATTAATTTGAACTGTCTGTTTGTTTTCTCTAACCTCTGTCCTTCACTGATCTTGGTGCCTCGATGACTATCAACACTTCAGAGATCCAGAGTTGCCTGCAATGTTCTGTACCATCACAGCCCTGTTGTGCTTTTCATCCCTCACAAATGTTCTGTACATTAGCAATAACAGAAGTCAAAATGATGCATCATGATCTATTTTGACCTTTGAAGGTTTGTTCCTTTCCCCCAGCTACTACTTCTGTCTTTGTTTAATTTCAGAGGAAGACGTGACAGCACAACAGTGTTTGTTCAAGTGATGTTCTGAACTTGATCATAGAAAACTTTTTGGTTTAGAGAATTCCAGAGTACAGAATGTGGTAAACTACAGTACAGGGTATCAGCTTGTTTATGGCTAGCTATTTTTTTCTGTATTACTATGGTTTTCTATATAAGAACTCAGTTAACATATTTATTTGAAATTGTTTTCATTAACCTTGTACATTAGATTCTTTCATACTCTTTTTCCAAGTACTGTACTTATTTAAAAATGAACTGTTTTTCTTTTTGTGTAATCTGTTCTCAAGGATATGACTTTCTCGATGTTATTCAGGCCCAGTTTCTGGTAGCCTTACTTATGTTGAGTTGCTCTTTATTCCAGAAGTAAACACATGGACTGCAGTGACTTACTATATGGGATAGAATATACATGTACTCCTGTTGATTTGTAACAGAATATACCCACTGATATGTATTTTCCTTGTTGAGGACAGTTTTTGTGCTTCATTAACACTTCTATTAAGCCAGTAAAATCTGCACTTTATGACCAGATCCTTATAAAAACTGCGCAAACTATTTGCAAATAAATCATGCATATATACAAATTTCATGAAATGTTCATGATTTTTTTCTGTTGTTTTGCCCAAGTCTGCTCATGATAGCACCAAATATGGCTCATATTATTTTCTATGATAGGCACGATGTGTTTATTGCTGCATTTGAGATTGTAGGGTTTTTTTTTAATACCTTCATTAAACATTTTTTACATCTTGTCTATTTTCTGTTTGGTTTCCAAAGAGGACCACAAGGTTACAATTTAAGCATCATAATGAGCATTGGACACATTGGCTCGATTTCTCATTCTTGTTACAATTATTGTCCTGAATGATGATTTATAATGGACTATTTTCTGTTCTTTATATGCTTTTTGTCACAAAAAATAAGGTTTTGAATGTTGATGACTCTTGTATTTTGTAAATTACATAATTGAGTGCTGGACTGCTTTGATCTTTATAATGCTCCATCATTTGACTGGTTGACTGTTTAAGTTTTCTTCTGTTTTCAGAGTCACAGTCCCATGGGAAGAGATGGTATACACTGTCAATCACAGTAAAGAATGCTGAAAAGTCAAAGCAGTATGTCATGCCAATATCTTTTGCTGAACGCTTTAATCATTAGTATTTATACACTTCATTCTTCCATTCATTATAGAATTTGTATCAAACGTGAACAATGACAGAACATGTTCAGTATCAATTCTCTTGGCAAGATTTAGACACAACAATCAAAATGAAGCAATCTATTGTTAGATAGGTACATTTGCATTCTAGGTGGTCATTTTAATGCCAAAAAGTTGTAAGTTCTACATATTTGTTTTTATTTACATGCTGTTTGTAGATTTTATTGCTCTTATGACATGCATGCACACACGAAAAAGAGCAAGAGTTAGTCAAACAAAGCAGTAGCGAATATCTCTAGGATTTCATTCCTAACAGTTAACTTAAGAATCCAAATATAACAGAAGCCATGCCAAAATATTTATGCTTTCATTGTTCACATATAGAGCACTTGCTACCCACCAAAGTAAAATTAGAAATATTCTGGCCAAGATCATCAATAATAGGTGCTTAAAGTTACACTCCTAAATCCATATATAGATATTAAATAAGTGACCTGCTTCTTCAAAAGTGATGAACATCCAGCAGCTCCTCTTGTGCTCAGATTTGAATTCTGTATCCCACAACTTCCATCCCCTAATGTGTTTGTAAGAAAAAGGAAGCATGACATGCCAGCTGAGAACTATGCTTTGATCCAACGAAACACTGAGTGACATGTCTACACTCCAGTTGATTGATTTAGCTAGATCAAAACTAGTTTGAGTAACAACAGCGGTGAAGCTGTGGGAACATGGGTGGTTGCACTGGCTAGCCTCACCCACCAGGATCCTGCATCCATACTCAAACAGCCACTGCTGTTGTGGCTTCGCTGCTATTGTTAGCCAAGCTAGTGAGATTAAAGCTACCTCAGCTATGTCTACAAGATGCTATCACACATCCTGACCACATTCCGGGATGCCATCACACAGCCCTACTGAAGTGCACATATACCTAAAATCATGTGCCTAAATTTAAGCATTTTCTTGAGTGCTTCGCTCAGGGCTTCATTGCTTGAATGTTCACTCATTTGTAAAGTTTAACTACATTTGAACTTTGCTAGTTGAAAGTTAGTAGAACATTCTGGCTGAGTGCTCTAGTCACACTTTTTCATATATGTGAGCGGAGTGAGGATGGGAAGAGGGACCTGGATAATTCCAATTCACTCATCAAACATGCATCTCTCCTATCCTGTGTTCTGTAATTTCCCTCACAGACCTACAGTAAGGGAATGAAATTGGATGAAATTTCCCAACATTAAATTGTACTCCAAAGATTCACCCTATAATATGTGTACTAGGAGTGGGATTTTTAAAAGCACTCAGTGTTGGTCAAGGCAATGGGAGTTTTACTGTTCACTTAAATGGGGGACAGAGTTGGGTCAGTACGAAAGGCTTCAGTATATTCAAAGGTTACTTTTGTTTGAAGAAAATTGAATGGAATGGTTATAGGGGTGTAAGAACCGCCACAGTGCATCAAACCTAGAGACATGATTTTCCTTTGTTGAAGCCATGTTGGTTAATCACCAGTATGTCAAGCTCTCTGAGTGTTTTATAATTTTCTTTTAAATTAATTTATCTGGTTTGGGAAGTAAGGCAGTTATCAGTCATTGAGGATACCTTTGGAATCTTGTTTTCAGATAGGTACAAAACTTACCACTCTGCAGATCTGATACAGTAGCTGATTTTATTGAAATATTGCCATTTTTGGTTCTCAGCCCTGCCACTTCAAACTTAACATATTTTTGTTAGCCAATTAGCTGCTTCATTCTGAGTTATCTAGTGAAAGAGAGAGAGATTACAAAAAGCCTAACTCTGTTGCAGAAGGCAGAGTGGAGATTTAATAAGGAGCAATGGATACATCATATTAGTTTATAGCTATTGAGCCTTTCACCACTATTTCACTTTTTAAAATGAGATGCAGTAGTGATTGAAAGTCGTTATTCTGTGATGCCCATTAGGGGCTTATGTGAAACAAGTTGATTATCTCAGTCCAACAGAAAAGTGGAGGAATTGAGTGATATGGAAACCTTTAAAGTTGGTCCCTACAGAACAAGGTTTAGACTCACTCACAATGTAGTCCAGTGAAGCTTGCACTTTTACTACCTGTGCTGTACTTGTTCTGTGGATGAACTGAAAAATTCAACTTTTAGTGCCATCTTCCACAGGAGTATATTCATTTAAGAAAAAAATAGAAAAAATTGATCTTAATTGGTAGCCTGTATCCTGGTGTTCTGCAGCCCTATATTGGTTGATGCTCTTTATATAGGTTGGATTGGAGCTAGTACTTTTATAAAATAAAGCTTAAAAGCTGCACACATCCATATAACTTCCCTAGGTCACAGTGAATTTGGATCAGGCAGTCTGAACATTTGAAATGCATATTTGTGCATTTTCAGTACATAACTGAGAGATCGTTATTTCAAATAGTGAATTATTTTCCTGTTTCCCTGCTTGCAGACCTTTTGACTGAATAAACAAAACAGGCATACACAACTAAACAAAAATTCAGACTTAAACTTCTTCAGGGCTATGGGGGCTTGAAGCAGTCACTCAACTTCAATGCTAATATTTTGGGCATTGTTCCAACCAGATCATAGTGTATGCAGGAGATAACGAGACTAGTTCTGTATTTTTTCCCAGATATTTTTGCTAGTGGGAAGTTCTGCCACTATTACAAGAGTAAACTCTATGCTTGGCAGCACCTTATGTCAGACTCTGGAATGGAATTTTGTGTGTATGTTATTTTTCCTGCCTGGCAAAGATGTGCTCTGACTTTAGGACATGGAGCATTACCATGTCATTTGGCTGACAACTTCAATTCCTATGAGAAATTATGGCATTACAAAAACACTGGCATGCATCAATTTAAATTTTGCTTTCCCCTTGTCATAGTTATAATTTCTTACAAGTTTACACATGTGAATCATCCTCCTTTTTCAGGGGCAGGCATTCATGGGCTGCCTAAGCAGACTCAGATGCAGTGTGATACATGATGAATAAAGACATGGATAAATGAACTTCAAAGTCAATACAGTCTGAGAGGAATTAATATTTTGAACACCGTTATTTCTCTTAAATGGCTCACGATGAAAGAAACAAAGGACTTTCATCATGGTACCAATAATCACCTAGGAAATGTTAACCCACAGTGTCCCTATAGATATTACTCAGTATGAATTATGAAATAATGGTTGTTTTGCTAGATGTCAAGTATAATACTTCTGGCATATTAGTGCCTAACGAGCTTTATTTATACTGATGTTGCAAACTTCAAGATTTGCTCAAAAACCATTTTAATTTTTACAAGGTGCATAAGGGGAATTTATGAAAAGGCAGCAAATTACAGATTTGCATATGCTTTTGCAGGTTGCAGAGTGTCAGTCAAAGGGCCCCCTTTGGAAATTACATCTCCCTATTTCTTTGTGAATAATATAAAATGGTTGGTTTCTTCTTTTAATATTTTTCTGTAATGGATCTGGGAGGATTTGACTATTTATTAGAGAAGGGCAAATTGGTTTGCATGAACTAAGAACTGACCTGAAATTTCCCCCAACTCAAACCAAACACTTTTCTGTATGCATGAAAATGTTGAGATAATTTTCACTTTTATGCATCATAGCATTTCCAGCTTTTGGTTAAGACTGGATATGCTGCAAGAAATGCCATACATCTGTCCCAATAAATACTTAACATCTTGCTTGAAAGCTTGTTTTTTGCCCTATTTTGAGTTTTGTCTTGTCCACTTGAAAGATTGTTATTTCTAGAAAGGGAAGAGAGAAAGTCTCAGTGGGTGCTGTAGGTGGAAAAGGGCTGTTAATTTTGTATTATTTTGCTTTTTGGGCTACTTATTTTGCTCTTGGTCTACCTAAAAGGAGCAGACACCATGGTGTGATCTGAAGAAGTGGGGTTTTTACCCACAAAAGCTTATTCCTAAATAAATCTGTTAGTCTTTAAGGTGCCTCTGGATTCCTTGTTGTTTTTGTGGATACAGAGTAACACGGCTACCCCCTGATATTTGACATGGTTGATGGGGCGTTCACCTCACACTGGCCTGCAAATGGTTAATGTAGCCCTAGGGAGACTGTATGAAAAGCTGCCAATAGGAGAAGGGCTGTGAGAAGCAGCCAATCAGGGTGGGGCAGGCCCATATAAGAAGATCTGCAAGGCAGAGCAGAGTCAATGGCTCCCTGGAGCTTGAGGAGGGAGAACTGGCAGCCCTGCAGGAGGAAGAAAGCTAGTACCTTGGACAGAATGGAGCTGGGTAGGATCAGGGAAGAGAGAGAGAGCTTCTGGCTGACTGCTAAGACTGGCATGCTGAGGCCCTGAGATAAGGTGCTGGGGCTGCAGGGAAGTGGCCTAGGGAACTAGACTGAGAGATTGGAGGTATGCAGTGTGTGGCTATCATCTACTGGGTCTCTGGCCTGGGACACAGAGTAGTGGGCGGGCCTGGGTCCCTCCCTTATCCTCACTCAGCAGTGGGAAAGTGGCTGGACCAGACGGTGGTACACTTCTGCCGGAACAGGGGAGAACAGAGTGGGGCACAGCCCACTGTGTCTTGAAGAGGATATTATGTTCTTTGGAACAGCATGCTTCCAGGAGCAGAAGTGACGGCGGGCAAGACATCACCGAAAGTTAGCATGCCAGCCTGTGGAGTTGATTGGCAAGATGACCAGCACGAGACATTAGGAGGTGGTGAGTTGCACCCCATCACAATTACCTTATCACACTGAGTATCTTTAATCATAGAAAAATATGATATTTCCCTAAATGTGTAATGTGATCTCTAGGGATGAGCTGAATTTTAAATAGCAGATTTGAGTGAAATTCAACAAGTGTGAATTCAAAGAAATATATGTGAATTCAAAATTTTGTTAGTTCACTGATTGAACTATGTTTTGGAAAAAATTCCACATTTTTTCATTTAATCTGTTTTGATGTTTGATCTAAGTATCTCCTGCCCAAATTTCTCCAGCCCAAATATCTATTTCAAATAGATAGAAATAGGACATTTTTAATATTACAAGTTATTCAATGTCTCTGCTAATGATTTCATAATGACCAGACCTTATTTTGATAATATAGTATGATAAAAATATGGTAAATACTGAATTTTAATGTACACTAGTGTAATTCCAACTCTAATTAAAAATAAGAGAATGAGAGAAAGAATTAATAGATTTTAAGGCCAAAATAACCAATTATGATCATCTAGCCTGATCTCCTGTGTAACACAGGTCATAGAATTTCATCCAGTAATGCTTGCATCAGGACCTTAACTTTTGGTTGAGCTAGAGCATAGCAAGACTATAGATGGAATAGTTTCTTTTCATGGGACATCAGAAAGTGATGAAAAAATCACATCCTATGGTCCTGCCTCATCTGGAAAAAAGATGTTTTTCTGGCACTGGCATGTTCTGATTTGTGTAGTGCACTAAATGCCCCAATAAGAACAATGTGGGTAAAACCAGACAATCACTATGCTCTCAAATAAACTTACACAGGAAAATGTTAAAAGACAAAAATACCCTATCAGCTGTGAGTGAATACTTTTCACAAATAGATCACTTTACATGTGACCTAACAGACCTCATCCTCAAAAGAAACCTGCATAACACTTTAAAATGATGAGCCTGGGAGCGTAAATGCATATTTTTTCTAAACACTAAAAATCATGGTCCTAATAAAGACACTAGATTTATGGCTTATTATAACAATTTATGACCTACTAGCCCCACCCCCTTTTTGTCCTATCTCTACAGGGGTGTTAACAGGCCACTTCACCTTGAATGGTCTCTTAAAATATGTGCTAACCACTTATGCTAACCTATCTGTTCAGTCTTGCATTTAGGTGTGACACTCTGAGTACCTTTCCCAGACCAGAAGAAGAGCTCTGTATAGCTCAAAAACTTGTCTTTCTCACCAACAGAAGTTGGTCCAATAAAATATATACCCTCTTTGTCTCTCTAATATTCTGATTTACAATTTTGGACCTTTCACAATACAATTTGAATACATCCAGATGGTTTGGTAGAAGCTTTCTCATTGGACTTTAAAATCTCTTTTAAAACTGTATTTTAGTTGATAAAAGGGTTGAAGTGAGATTTCAAGTAATCACATATTACTGTATGTCCAGTTTGTATTATTGTACTTTTCACCTGAATATGAGCTAAGATCAGGTTTTTGTTTTAGTCAGTCCAGCAGCACAGTTAGGAGTAAACTAAAACATTATTATTTCATTTTTACCTTTACATAATGCTTTTGCAATAGTTGAACTGTACTACATAATGAGGCTCAGTGCCTCAGTGTCTTTATATTAGAAAGACACAGCAGGTGCAATAGTGCTATAAATCAACTATTTACAGTAGTATGTTGTGTGGAGATAGATACTTGGTAATGATAAATGGCACCTCCATAGTACCTTATAAATATGAAAAGTGACATGCAAAGTAAAAAAATGTTTGCTGGTGACTGCTTTTTTATGATGTATAGCTCTGACCTCACAGGTTTTCCCTGTTTTTCTGTGTCCGCTTGCTTCCCTTAACTTAACATATAGCAGGTCTCCATTTTCCTTCTCAACTGCTTTGGAGCTTTGGAAATAGTGATGTCATAAGAGTGAGGGGAACGGCAGTTCTTCTTTCTCATTCATATGAATCTGACTTCATTAAGCAAGGGGAAGAAGAATTTCAGTTTAGCTTGGAGCCCATGTCATAAACAGATAGCTAAGGGTTAATGTCTCTTTCACCTGAAGCACCTGACCAGAGGACCAATCAGGAAACCGGATTTTTTCAACTTTGGGTGGAGGGAATTGAGTGTCTGAGTCTTTTGTCTTTTGTCTGCCTGCTTTCTCTGAGCTTTGGAGAAGTAGTTCTACTTTCTAATTTTCTGTTTCTAAGTGTAAGGACAAAGAGATCAGATAGTAAGTTCTATGGTTTCTTTTCTTTGGTATTTGCATGAATATAAGTGCTGGAGTGCTTTGATTTGTATTTTTTTTGAATAAGGCTGTTTATTCAATATTCTTTTAAGCAATTGACCCTGTGTTGTATCATCTTAATACAGAGAGAACATTTGTATGTATTTTTCTTTCTTTTTATATAAAGCTTTCTTTTAAGACCTGTTGGAGTTTTTTCTTTACTTTAGGGAAATTGAGTCTGTACTCACCAGGGAATTGGTGGGAGGAAGAAATGGGGAGATCTGTGTGTTGGATTTGCTAGCCTGATTTTGCATTCCCTCTGGGGGAATAGGAAAGTACTTTTTGTTTCCAGGATTGGGAACAGAGAGGGGGAGTCTCTCTGTGTAGTTTCACAGAGCTTGTGTCTGTGTATCTCTCCAGGAGCACCTGGAGGGGGGGAAGGGAAAAGAATTATTTCCCTTTGTTGTGAGACTCAAGGGATTTGGGTCTTGGGGTCCCCAGGGAAGGTTTTTCAGAGGGACCAGAGTGCCCCAAAACACTCTAATTTTTTGGGTGGTGGCAGCAGGTACCAGGTCCAAGCTGGTAACTAAGCTTGGAGGTTTTTATGCTAACCCCCATATTTTGGACGCTAAGGTCCAAATCTGGGACTAAGGTTATGATATGGTGTAGCAGTGGTGGGATATAGACAGAATCAAGAAGCCAGTAGGAATATTATATTTTTCTTTTCTCTGCTAAGGGCTTTTTAGCAGAGAGAGAAACAGTTGGTTTTAAAAGGGAACCAGAGAGAATTTTTTTTTTTCTGCTCTCTCTGGCAGTTTGTGGCTTGCATGTTAAGCGAGAAGCCATTAAGAGACTGTTGAGGGTCTTTTGTCATGCAATAGCCCTCCCATTAGGAGGCAAGTCCAGCACTATAGGCATGCAAATAAAGTGGTTTTTCAGGTTTACTTAACATTGAAGATTAGCTAAAGGCACTGTTGCTAGGCAGACTTCAGGAGGCAACAGAGAACCTGCAGTTCAGAAGATAAACACCGGAGGGCACCCCAACACAAGAAAACAGGAACCATGACTTCTAAGGCAAAAATTAAGGCCGAAGAGCAATTCAAAGAAGCTGAACACAGGCGACAAATGGAGATGAAAGAAAGAGAAGAACAAATCAAAGAGGCAGCACACAAAAGAAAAATAGAAGAAGAAGAGGTGGCCCACCGAAGGAAGCAAGCAGAAGAAGAGTTGGCCCACAGAAAGAAGCAAGAAGAAGAAGAGGCAGCCCACAGAAGACAGATAGAACTCCAGAGGGAAGCCCACCAACAGGCCATGGAATTAGAGAAGGCTAAGCAACAGACTCCAGCCAACCCTAACAACCCGGCGCCAAATATTGCTCCACAGCACAGGAAATTTCCCACCTACAAGGCAGGTGATGACACCGAGGCCTTCTTGGAAAATTTTAAAAGAGCCTGTCTTGGGTACAACATCCCCAAAGACCAGTACATGGTAGAATTGAGGTCACAGCTCAGTGGACCTTTAGCAGAGAACCCAAAAGTGCAACCCGAGGTGTCATTTCCCAAACACGCCTACTGCATTGCAAAAAACTATGAGGCCTGGATAACAGGAAACAACATTCAAACCTTGAAAAAACTGAACCTCCTCATACAAATGGAGCAGTTCTTGGATGGTGTTCCTGAAGACATCACACGGTACATACAAGATAGTTGTCACGGAGTGTGGGGGAGTCCGGCCCTGCACCCCTCTTCCTGGGACCCACAGTGACTCTTAGCCAGCCAGTAAAACAGAAGGTTTATTGGACAACAGGAACACAGGTTACAGCAGAGCTTGCAGGCACAGTCAGGACCCCTCCACCGAGTCCTTCTGGGCTTTCAGGGTGCTTGGATCCTAGCTAGGATACCCTGAATTCCGCCCACACAGCCCCAAGCCCAAACTCAAACTGCTTCCCTCCTGCCACTCCCTTCCTTTTTTCCCTTCCCGGGCAAAGGTGTTGACCTTTCCCCTCCCTTACCTAGCTCAGGTTACAGGCTCTGGCATCGTCCATCTCCTAAAGTCCTCCCCTGCTCTCCCACTCCCCACACAGACAGTCCCTACTGCATCACATCTCTCCCCCCTTCGAGACTGAACTGAGCGGGGTCACTCTGCCCAGTGACCTGGGGAAGTTCAGGGTCCCCTCTCCGGGACAACGCATCCGCTGTCAGGTTGGCACTTCCCTTCACATGGACCACGTCCATGTCATAGTCCTGCAGGAGCAGGCTCCACCTCAGGAGCTTGGCGTTGGCTCCTTTCATCTGGTGCAGCCAGGTCAGGGGAGAGTGGTCGGTGTATACGGTGAAGTGTCGCCCAAAGAGATATGGCTCTAGCTTCTTAAGGGCCCACACCATGGCCAGGCATTCCTTCTCGATGGCCGCGTAGCTTTGTTCCCAGGGTAGCAGCTTCTTACTCAGGTACACGATGGGGTGTCTCTCCCCCTTTTCATCCTCCTGCATTAACACCGCCCCCAGTCCCGTGTCTGAGGCATCGGTGAACACCATAAAGGGTTTGTCAAAATCTGGGTTTGCCAGAACTGGGTCGCTAACCAGAGCCTCCTTCAGCGCCCGGAAAGCCTCCTGGCACTGCTCAGTCCAGATCACCTTGTCTGGCTTCCCCTTTTTGCACAGTTCAGTGATGGGGCCGGCTATGGCACTGAAGTGGGGCACGAACCTTCGATAGTACCCCGCCATCCCAATAAAGGCCTGGACCTGCTTTTTGGTTTGGGGAGCAGGCCAGTCTCTGATCACCTCCACCTTGGCTGGTTCCGGCTTCAGGCAGCCGCTCCCCACCCGATGGCCCAGGTAAGATACTTCAGCCATCCCCACCTTGCACTTCTCAGCCTTTACTGTTAACCCAGCCTTTCGGAGTCGGTCCAGGACTTGTTTAACCTGGGACACGTGGTCCTCCCAGGTCTGGCTGAAGACGCAGATGTCGTCAGTATACGCCACGGCAAAACTCTCCATCCCCCTCAGTAGCTGATCCACCAGGCGCTGGAAGGTGGCTGGCGCTCCCTTGAGGCCGAAGGGCAGGGTCAAAAACTCATAGAGCCCCAGAGGGGTGATAAAGGCCGATTTCAGCCTGGCATCTGCGTCCAGCGGCACTTGCCAGTAGCCTTTGGTAAGATCCATAGTGGTGAGGTACCGTGCACCTCCCAGCTTGTCTAAGAGCTCGTCAGGCCTGGGCATAGGGTAGGCATCAGATACGGTAATGGCATTGAGCTTTCGATAGTCCACACAGAACCGGATTGACCCATCCTTCTTGGGAACCAGCACTACTGGCGAGGCCCAAGGGCTGGAAGACGGCTGGATCACCCCCAAAGCCAGCATGTCCCTGACCTCTCTTTCAAGATCCTGGGCAGTTTTACCAGTGACCCGAAAAGGGGAGCATCTTATAGGGGGATGTGACCCGGTCTCCACCCGGTGGACAGTCAAATTAGTGCGTCCAGGCTGGTTGGAAAACAGCTGTCGGTACAGATGCAGCACCCCTCTGATCTCAGCGTGCTGGCCCGGGGTCAGTTGCTCAGAGAGGGGAATCGCCTCCAGGGGGGAACCAGCTTTTGTCCCAGGGAATAGATCCACTAAGGGGTCATCTCCCTGCCCCTCCCAATGTCCACACACGGCCAACACCACATTCCCCCTGTCATAGTATGGTTTCATCATGTTCACGTGGTACACCCGACGGTGATGTGCCCGGTTTGACAGCTCCACCACATAGTTTACCTCATTCAGTTGCTTGATAACCTTGAAGGGCCCTTCCCAAGCGGCCTGGAGTTTGTTTCTCCTCACGGGGATAAGAACCATCACCTGATCCCCGGTGGCGAAGGTACGGGCTCGTGCTGTGCGGTCATACCAGACCTTCTGCCTCCTCTGGGCTCGGGCCAGATTCTCCCTGGCCAGGCCCATGAGCTCGGCCAGTCTTTCCCGGAAGGTCAGGACATACTCCACCACTGACTCTCCCTCAGGAGCGGCCTTCCCCTCCCATTCGTCCCTCATCAGGACTAGGGGCCCCCTCACCCACCTTCCATACAACAGTTCGAAAGGTGAAAACCCAGTAGATTCCTGGGGTACCTCCCTGTACGCAAACAGCAGGTGAGGTAAGTACTTGTCCCAATCTTGCGGATGCTGGTTCATAAATGTTTTTAGCATCATCTTCAGCGTCCCGTTGAACCTTTCTACCAGCCCGTTGGACTGGGGGTGATACGCTGAGGCCCAGTTGTGCTGGACCCCACATTTCTGCCATAAGGACCGGAGCAGGGCCGACATGAAGTTGGACCCCTGGTCCGTTAAGACCTCCTTGGGGAACCCCACCCGGCTGAAAATTGTCAGCAGCGCATCTGCCACTGTGTCTGCTTCGATAGAGGACAAGGCCACCGCCTCGGGGTAGCGAGTGGCAAAATCCACCACCACCAGGATGTATTTCTTCCCTGACCGGGTCGTCTTGCTGAGAGGTCCCACTATGTCCATGGCTACCTTCTGGAAAGGTTCTTCTATGATGGGTAAAGGCCTCAAAGCCGCTTTCCCCTTGTCCCGGGCCTTCCCCACCCTCTGGCAGGGGTCACAGGATTGGCAGTACTGTCAGACATGGGTAAAGACCCCAGGCCAGTAAAAGTTCTGTAGCAGCCTCTGCCTGGTGCGCCGGATTCCCTGGTGCCCTGCGAGAGGGATGTCATGGGCCAGGTACAACAGCTTGTGACGGAACTTCTGGGGAACCACCAGCTGCCTCCTGATCCCCCATGACTCTACTTCCCCTGGGGGAGCCCATTCTCGGTACAGGAACCCCTTCTCCCACAGGAACCTCTCCTTGCAACCTCTCCTCATGGTCTGTACCGCACTAAGGTCAGCCCGGTCCCTGTGCTTCCTCAAGGAGGGATCTTTCTGCAACTCGGCCTGGAACTCAGCAGCTGGGACAGGAATGGGGACCGGCTCTCTCTTGCTGGCTGGGTCTGAGGCCGCAGCCTCTCTGCACCGTGCCCCTGGGCGTTCCCCGCTCCCTGAGTTAGGGTCCTGCACCTCAGGTCGAGTACCTTCCCGTTTTCGGGGTGCAGTGCCATTTGCCGACTCTGACTACGAGTCACGACCAGGGCACTCTGGGTGTTACTAGGCCAGTCCTCAAGGTCCCCTCCCATTAACACGTCAGTGGGCAAATATTGGTGTACCCCCACATCCTTGGGGCCCTCCTTGGCCCCCCATTTCAGGTGTACCCTTGCCACGGGTACCTTGAATGGGATCCCGCCCACGCTCATCAGGGTCAGGTAGGTGTCGGGCACCATCCGATCTGAGGCCACCACCTCGGGCCGGGCCAGCGTCACCTCTGCGCCCGTGTCCCAGTACCCAGTGACCTTCCTCCCATCCACTTCCAGGGAAACAATGCACTCTTTCCGGAGGGGCAGCCCCGCGCCCACCCGGTAAACCAAAAACCCGGAACCGGAAGCATCCACAGGTGGTATGTTGCCAACCCCCCTTTCCTGGGAATGTAGCCCCTCCTCCGATTGGGTTTTTACCCAGTCCACCCTCTGCGGGTTGGGTCTGCTTGGTCTGTCCCTGAGCTTGGGGCACTGGGCCCGTATGTGACCTTGTTGGCCACAGCGATAACAGCCCATATCTCGTGGGTCCCCTTGAGTGGGTCGAAGGGACCTGCCGCTGGATGTTCCCCTTTTGGGGGGGTTCTCCATAGGCCCCCTTTGGGAGGTCCCATGATGACTCTCTCTCTGCGTTGAGGCAGGCTTGCTCCTTCGAGACTCCTCCCTGCCATCCCCTGCCCGACTGTCCACAAATTGGTCGGCCAGCTGGCCTGCATGCTGCGGGTTCTCCGGCTTCTGGTCCATCAACCACAGCCTCAGGTCGGACGGGCACTGCTCGTACAGGTGCTCCAGTATGAATAGGTCAAGCAGGTCCTCTTTAGTTTGGGCCCCAGCTGTCCACTTGCGGGCATACCCCTGCGCCCGGTTGACCAGTTGTAGGTATGTAACCTCACGGGTTTTACGCTGGCTCCGGAACTTTTTCCGGTACTGTCAAGGGGAACGATTACCCCAGGGGGCACACAGACCATAAACCCTACAACCAAGGACAGCCAAAGACCCCACATACCACCCAAGTAAAGCCACAGATACCCTACCCTTCAACCTCACCAGTCTCCAGTAACTCACCTCGGCCCAGTGACCCATCAGATGGAAGATGCTTTAAGTGTAATGAACTGGGACATATCAAGGCCAACTGTCCCAAGAACACCATGCAAGTGCAATTCATTACACCACCATCACACCAAAGATCCCCAGGCCCGGATGCCTCTCAAATACCCTTGGAGCGAAGGGAAAATTTGAGAGTGGGCGGAAAGAAGGTTACTGCGTGGAGAGACACGGGGGCACAAGTGTCAGCTATCCACCAATCCTTCGTTGACCCCAAATTCATCAACCCAAAGGCCAAAGTTACAATTTACCCCTTCATGTCACAAGCTGTAGACTTGCCTACAGCTCAACTGCCTGTCCAGTACAAAGGCTGGTCAGGAATGTGGACTTTTGCAGTCTATGACAATTATCCTATCCCCATGCTACTGGGGGAAGACTTGGCCAACCAGGTGAGGCGGGCCAAGAGAGTGGGAATGGTTACACGTAGCCAAACCAGGCAAGCTTCCAGACCCATTCCTGTTCCTGAGCCGTCCACAGACGCCCCGTCTGTGTTACCAGAGACCCAGACAGAGGTAGTGGATCCAGATTCCATGCCAACCACTGAAACAGCCACAGCATCTCCAGTCCCAGGCCCGAAACTGGAACAGCAACCAGCCCCAGCAAGTGCAACTACATCTTCAAACTCAATGCCAGAGGGCGCCAGCGAGCCAAAACTGGCAGAAGCAACAGACAGCCATACCCAAAAGGCTCAGCCAGAGCCTGAAATACCCTCAGGTGCACCAGCGGAGAGCGGTACACCAGCAACGGAAACAACCCCATCACCTACATCGCTTCCAGAGGGACCAAGCCCAAGTCCACACTCTGAGGAAGAACTGGTGACCCCAGCCTCAAGGGAACAGTTCCAGACTGAGCAGGAAGCAGATGACAGCCTTCAGAAAGCTTGGGCGGCGGCACGGAGCACCCCACCGCCTCTCAGCTCTTCTAATCGATCCCGGTTTGTTATAGACCAAGGACTTTTATACAAGGAAATTCTTTCTGGGGGACACCGGGAAGAATGGCAGCCGCAAAAACAGTTGGTGGTTCCAACTAAGTACCGGGGGAAGCTCTTAAGCTTAGCCCATGATCATCCCAGTGGCCATGCTGGGGTGAACAGAACCAAGGACCGGTTGGGGAAGTCCTTCCACTGGGAGGGGATGGGCAAGGACGTTGCCAAGTATGTCCGGTCTTGTGAGGTATGCCAAAGAGTGGGAAAGCCTCAAGACCAGGTCAAGGCCCCCCTCCAGCCACGCCCCATAATTGAGGTCCCATTTCAGCAAGTAGCTGTGGATATTCTGGGTCCTTTCCCAAAAAAGACACCCAGAGGAAAGCAGTACGTACTGACTTTAGTGGACTTTGCTACCCGATGGCCAGAAGCAGTAGCTCTAGGCAACACCAGGGCTAACACTGTGTGCCTGGCCCTAACAGACATCTTTGCCAGGGTAGGTTGGCCCTCTGACATCCTTACAGATTCAGGGTCTAATTTCCTGGCAGGGACCATGGAAAAACTGTGGGAAACTCATGGGGTGAATCACTTGGTTGCCACCCCGTACCACCATCAAACCAATGGCCTGGTGGAAAGGTTCAATGGAACTTTGGGGGCCATGATACGTAAATTCATCAACGAATTCTCCAATAATTGGGACCTAGTGTTGCAGCAGTTGCTGTTTGCCTACAGGGCTGTACCACATCCCAGTTTAGGGTTTTCACCATTTGAACTTGTGTATGGTCACAAGGTTAAGGGGCCATTACAGTTGGTGAAGCAGCAATGGGAGGGGTTTACACCTTCTCCAGGAACTAACATTCTGGACTTTGTAAGCAACCTACAGAGCACCCTCCGACACTCTTTAGCCCTTGCTAGAGAGAACCTACAGGATGCTCAAGAAGAGCAAAAGGCCTGGTATGACAGACATGCTAGAAATCGGTCCTTCAAGGTAGGAGACCAGGTTATGGTCTTGAAGGCGCAACAGGCCCATAAGATGGAAGCATCATGGGAAGGGCCATTCACGGTCCAAGAGCGCCTGGGAGCTGTAAACTACCTCATAGCATTTCCCAATTCCTCACTAAAGCCTAAAGTGTACCATGTTAATTCTCTCAAGCCTTTCTATTCCAGACACTTACAGGTTTGTCAGTTTACAGTCCAGGGAGATGATGCTGAGTGGCCTGACGGCGTCTACTACGACGGAAAAAAAGACGGTGGCGTGGAAGAGGTGAACCTCTCAACCACCCTGGAACGTCTGCAGCGGCAACAAATCAAGGAGCTGTGCACTAGCTTCGCCCCATTGTTCTCAGCCACTCCAGAACGGACTGAACGGGCATACCACTCCATTGATACAGGTAATGCTCACCCAATCAGAACCCCACCCTACCGAGTGTCTCCTCATGCCCAAGCTGCTATAGAACGGGAGATCCAGAACATGCTACAGATGGGTATAATCCTCTCATCTACCAGTGCATGGGCATCTCCAGTGGTTCTGGTACCCAAACCAGATGGGGAAATACGCTTTTGCGTGGACTACCGTAAGCTAAATGCTGTAACTCGTCCGGACAACTATCCAATGCCACGTACCGATGAGCTATTGGAAAAGTTGGGACGTGCCCAGTTCATCTCTACAATAGACTTAACCAAGGGGTACTGGCAAGTACCGCTATATGAACCTGCCAAGAAGAGGTCAGCATTCGTCACCCATGCGGGGGTGTATGCATTCAATGTCCTTCCTTTCGGCCTTCGAAATGCACCCGCCACCTTCCAGAGGCTGGTAGATGGTCTACTAGCTGGACTGGAAGAATTTGCAGTTGCCTACCTCGATGATGTGGCCATTTTTTCAAACTCCTGGCCCGAACACCTACTACACCTGGAAAAGGTCTTTGAGCGCATCAGGCAGGCCGGACTAACTGTTAAGGCCAAAAAGTGTCAAATAGGCCAAAACAGAGTGACTTACCTGGGGCACCAGGTGGGTCGAGGAACCATAAACCCCCTACAGGCCAAGGTGGATGCTATCCAAAAGTGGCCTGTCCCACGGTCAAAGAAGCAGGTCCAATCCTTCTTAGGCTTGGCCGGATACTACAGGCAATTTGTACCACACTACAGCCAAATCGCTGCCCCACTGACCGACCTGACCAAAAATACCCAGCCAAATGCAGTTAAGTGGACTGATGAGTGTCAAAAGGCCTTTACCCAACTTAAGGCAACGCTCATGTCTGACCCTGTGCTCAGGGCCCCGGACTTTGACAAGCCATTCCTAGTAACCACAGATGCATCTTAGCGTGGTATAGGAGCGGTGCTCATGCAGGAAGCAACAGATCACAACTTCCATCCTGTCGTGTTTCTCAGCAAGAAACTGTCTGAGAGGGAAAGTCACTGGTCAGTCAGTGAAAAGGAATGCTATGCCATTGTGTACGCCCTGGAAAAGCTACGCCCATATGTTTGGGGACGGCGGTTCCAACTACAAACTGACCATGCTGCACTAAAGTGGCTTCATACTGCCAAGGGGAACAACAAGAAACTTCTTCGTTGGAGTTTAGCTCTCCAATATTTTGATTTTGAAATTCAACACATCACAGGAGCTTCTAACAAAGTAGCTGATGCACTCTCCCGTGAGAGTTTCCCAGAATTCAGTAGTTAAAAAGTGTTCTTAAAATGTAGAAGTCTGTTAGTTATATACTTAGGAGTATATGTAAAGGTCTATGTGTTGTATTAATCTGTTTATTTTCAAGTTCTAGAAGGAAATCGCCGCCAGTGAGCTTCCCCACTGTCTGCAATTTGGGGGGCGTGTCATAAACAGATAGCTAAGGGTTAATGTCTCTTTCACCTGAAGCACCTGACCAGAGGACCAATCAGGAAACCGGATTTTTTCAACTTTGGGTGGAGGGAATTGAGTGTCTGAGTCTTTTGTCTTTTGTCTGCCTGCCTGCTTTCTCTGAGCTTTGGAGAAGTAGTTCTACTTTCTAATTTTCTGTTTCTAAGTGTAAGGACAAAGAGATCAGATAGTAAGTTCTATGGTTTCTTTTCTTTGGTATTTGCATGAATATAAGTGCTGGAGTGCTTTGATTTGTATTCTTTTTGAATAAGGCTGTTTATTCAATATTCTTTTAAGCAATTGACCCTGTGTTGTATCATCTTAATACAGAGAGAACATTTGTATGTATTTTTCTTTCTTTTTATATAAAGCTTTCTTTTAAGACCTGTTGGAGTTTTTTCTTTACTTCAGGGAAATTGAGTCTGTACTCACCAGGGAATTGGTGGGAGGAAGAAATGGGGAGATCTGTGTGTTGGATTTGCTAGCCTGATTTTGCATTCCCTCTGGGGGAATAGGAAAGTACTTTTTGTTTCCAGGATTGGGAACAGAGAGGGGGAGTCTCTCTGTGTAGTTTCACAGAGCTTGTGTCTGTGTATCTCTCCAGGAGCACCTGGAGGGGGGGAAGGGAAAAAGGATTATTTCCCTTTGTTGTGAGACTCAAGGGATTTGGGTCTTGGGGTCCCCAGGGAAGGTTTTTCAGAGGGACCAGAGTGCCCCAAAACACTCTAATTTTTTGGGTGGTGGCAGCAGGTACCAGGTCCAAGCTGGTAACTAAGCTTGGAGGTTTTTATGCTAACCCCCATATTTTGGACGCTAAGGTCCAAATCTGGGACTAAGGTTATGATAGCCCACACTGACATTCTTCAGGTCTTCCAAAGATCTATGCTTCCTTGTATAAGAGAGAGAGAGATAGTTGGCAGTATCTCTATATATCATAAGAATATAAGGCATTGAAATACCCAAACAAATGTTGCTGAATTTTGTTTTTCGCTTCACAGCTACTTTTAAGATACACATCTCTGTAAGATAGGCACATATTGTTACTCTCATTTAGTAGATATGGAAACTGAGGTACAGCAAGGTTGGGTCACTTATCTCAGTACACAGGGGACTTCCGTAGTACAATATAAATCCAGGCCTTCTGACCCCTAGTCCTGTGAATTAACTATTTTACAATTGTGTAATTTAAGTGCTATTATGTATTAAGTAAATCCTTGTTTGACATATCTGAACATTAACTAAAAGGGTGGATTTTAAGAATAAATAACTATGAAACCCGAGATTGGAAAAGCCAGTCTCAAAGTTAGTTTAACAAGAAAAAAATCTTTCTTCAATTATTTAGTTTCAAAGCAATCTGCAGCACAAATGTAATCTTCCCAGCATAGCATGATTTACTATATCAAAGATCTCTGTAATCTTTACAAACAAAAGTCCTATCAGTTATCCATTGTCATAAATCATTTCCAGAACCTAAGAATAACTCTGACATTAGAACGCCTGAGTTAAAAAAAATAGATTTTCTTCAGTTTATAAAACATGAGTCTCAGTAAATGTCATTAGCAGCTTCTGGAACATCTTTCCAGAAGTACATTTATCATGAACAGTACAAGTCTGCAGCCTATCCAGGACTACTCGGTCAATTTACAGAGCTTTTTAAAAAAATAAATACTATGCATGGATGTAGAGGCTCTCTACACGAACATCCCACACACAGATGGAATACAAGCTGTCAGGAACAGTATCCCTGACGATGCCACAGCACAACTGGCTGCTGAGCTCTGTGCCTTTATCCTCACACACAACTATTTCAAATTTAATGTCAATATATATCTCCAGATCAGTGGCACCGCTATGGGCACCCGCATGGCCCCACAATATGCCAATATTTTTATGGCCGACCTGGAACAACGCTTCCTCAGCTCTCGTCCACTCAGGCCCCTTCTCTACCTACGCTACATTGATGACATCTTTATCATCTGGACCCATGGGAAGGAGTCTCTGGAAAAATTCCACCACGATTTCAACAGTTTCCACCCCACCATCAACCTCAGCCTGGACCAATCTACACGGGAGGTCCACTTCCTAGATACCACGGTGCAAATAAGCGATGGTCACATTACCACCACCCTATACCGAAAACCTACCGACCGCTATGCCTACCTTCATGCCTCCAGCTTCCATCCCGGGCACATCACACGATCCATTGTCTACAGCCAAGCACTGAGGTACAACTGCATCTCCTCTAACCCCTCACACAGAGACCAACACCTACAAAATCTCCACCAAGCATTCTCAAAACTACAATACCCGCATGAGGAAATAAGGAAACAGATCAACAGAGCCAGACGTGTACCCAGAAGCCTCCTACTGCAAGACAAACCCAAGAAAGACACCAACAGGGCTCCACTGGCCATCACATACAGTCCCCAGCTAAAACTTCTCCAACGCATCATCAGGGACCTACAACCCATCCTGGACAATGATCCCACACTTTCACAGGCCTTGGGTGGCAGGCCAGTGCTCGCCCACAGGCAACCTGCCAACCTGAAACATATTCTCACCAGTAACTGCACACCGCACCATAGTAACTCTAGCTCAGGAACCGATCCATGCAACAAACCTCGATGCCAACTCTGCCCACATATCTACACTAGCGACACCATCACAGGAGCTAACCAGATCAGCCACACCATCACTGGTTCATTCACCTGCACGTCCACCAATGTAATATACGCCATCATATGCCAGCAATGCACCTCTGCTATGTACATTGGCCAAACTGGACAGTCGCTACGAAAAAGGATAAACGGACACAAATCAGATATTAGGAATGGCAATATACAAAAACCTGTAGGAGAACACTTCAACCTCCCTGACCACACTATAGAAGACCTTCAGGTGGCTATCCTGCAGCAAAAAAACTTTAGGACCAGACTTCAAAGAGAAACTGCTGAGCTTCAGTTCATCTGCAAATTTGACACCATCAGCTCAGGATTAAACAAAGACTGTGAATGGCTTGCCAATTACAGAACCAGTTTCTCCTCCCTTGGTTTTCACACCTCAACTGCTAGAACAGGGCCTCATCCTCCCTGATTGAACTACCTCATTATCTCTAGCTTGCCTGCATATATATACCTGCCCCTGGAAATTTCGATTACATGCATCTGACGAAGTGAGTGTTCACCCACAAAAGCTCATGCTCCAAAACGTCTGTTAGTCTATAAGGTGCCACAGGACTCTTTACTGCTTTTACAGATCCAGACTAACACGGCTACCCCTCTGATACTTGAATTGGAATGTTGTTTTCATTAACGTGTTTTTCTCTAAAAGCCTTTGAATCTGGCCCAAATGCTGTCGCTTATTAATATTTCACATAATAAATGAATACTTGTTTGTGCTCCACAAAATTCTCTTCACTTCAGAAAATTTCTGTAATTACTTAGACAATGCTGTATATTTGTCTCTTAAGAATATTAGAATGGCCATTCTGGGTAAAACCAAAGGTCCATCTAGCCCAGTAGCCCGTCTTCTGGCAGTGGCTGGTATGAGATGCTTCAGAGGGAATGAACAGAACAAGGCAATTGTCAAGTGATCATTCCCCTGTCATCCAGTTCCAGCTTCAGGCAGTCAGAGGCTAGGGACACCCAGAACATGGGATTGCATCCCTGACCATCTTGGCTAATAGCCATTGATGGACCTATCCTCCATGAACTTATCTAATTCTTATTTGAACCCAGTTATACTTCTGGCCTTCATAACATCCCTTGATAGTGAATTCTGTAAGTTGACTGTGTGTTTTATGAAGAAGTACTTCCTTATGTTTGTTTTAAACCTGTTGCCTATTCATTTCATTGGGTGACACTTGGTTGGTGTGTTATGTGAAGGGATAAATAATAGTTTTTTAATTCACTTTCTCCACATCATTCATTTTATAGATCTTCAGTCCTCACTTGTCCAACCTAAAGAGTCCCAGTGTTTTCAATTGTTCCTCATATAGAAGTTGTTCCATATCCCTAATAATTTTTGTTGCATTTTTCTGTACTTTTCTGTGCAGTGGCTTCTAAGCAGATTCTCACCCTTTGCCTAGAACACTGTCAGTGTAGAAAAACTAACACGGAATTTATGTGGGCCTTTCCTGGATCCCTGCAGCATCCAGGATGTCTGAGTTTGTAAGCTGTACAGATCACTGCTCTATGCCAAGTATTTACAGCACTTGCTCTCAGCATAGAAATTAAATTATGAAAAAGACACACCATAACTCCTGTGATAAATGTCTACATCAGGGTTTCTCAAACAGGGGTCACTGCTTCTGTAGGGAAAGCCCTTGGCGAGCCAGGCCAGTGTGTTTACCTGCCCCGTCCGCAGATCCGGCCAATCGCAGCACCCACTGGCCACAGATCGCTGCTCCGGGCCAATGGGAGTTGCTGGAAGTGGCGGCCAGTAAGATCCTCGGCCCGCCTGAGAATCTATGAATTGATTATTGTGTTTTTCATTCTGATTATTGGGATCATTTCCTAGCAGTTAATCCATCTGAACAGGAGAGGGGAAGCTATTATTGATTTCTAAGTCATTGATTATGGTTTATCGTAGTAAAAATCCTCCTAAAGCTGATTGCTACCCCAGGTTGGATCCAGTGCCCATTTGCAGGGGGCAATGACATTGAGATATGCCTTTTGTTAACAAAAGCACTGTCATGCAGGTGCGTGCTAATGAGTATAGTTGGTAATTAATTAACAAAATGCTTATATGGACTAATTGCAAAGAGCTTGTTCCTTCTATAACAATCACAGGATACTTTGCATGAAAATATCTCAATCAGAATTTTAAAAATTTTTGGAATAATGTTACTGCTCCTAAATAAAACACAGTCTTTTCAGTCCATTATGAACTGAACATTGTACTTTATTTAGAAATTAAGTGCATATTTCAAAAATACCATTAATTTCTTTTTAATGAAGGTGTATATTGTAACTGCCTTGTATCAAAAGAGGGATTCAGAAGACATACACTATGACACATCTAGAAATTAACATAGGAAGCTTCAAATGATGGGGGATTTCTCTTTTTAACATACGTATAACTTTGGTTTCATGATTAATCTTGTAAATAATTTACACTAATAAAAGTGTACTGGGAAGGTACTTTCATATGTATAGGAAGTATTGTATTGAGTGAAGCACTACCAAAGAAATTTCTGCCTATCACTAGAAATACATTGCAGTAAATTATAACTGAATACAAATATCTGATCCAAAGTGATATGAAATTTAAGAATGTTTTTGCACACATTGCATTTTTGTTCCTCTGACTTGCTACATTAAGTTAATTTCATATAATGTTATGAATGTTATAATAATGGTATGTGCATTCAGTTCCCTTTAAAATATTAAACAGCTCTCACTCCGTGTTTTTATAATAAGTAAACCCTGATTTGTATGTTAATTCAGTTTGAAGGATCTGATGATATTTTTTGCTTCCATTAGGATATATATTTGTCTTAGAGAGGTCATGACATAGCAAGATATTGCACTAAATCTATGAATCATAAACAGTTCTATGGATTTTTTCACTCTAAATATTTGACTGCCTTCAAATTTTCTATTTAAATGCTTCAAACCTAAAATGTGTATTGCCTTTTGGTTCTCTGATGCTGGCTATACAACAGGCTCTCTTATTCAGCATGTAAAATGACAGGATTTATAGAGTGAAAATGTAAATGAATTTCCTGCACGTTAAACTTTCTTGTCCTGGAGCCATTTTCCTCCTAATCCCTACTAACACAACACCTATTATGGTCAGAGACCATTGTAGAAAGAGTTTAGGTACTAGGGTTGGATTACTAGCCTAAACTTCCTAATATGTATTAGAGATTTCAATATGAGATAAACTCAAATGGCGAATTCGTTATCTCTGTCATAGTTACAGTATAGAGGAATGACTGGCTGTGGAAATGCAAACTTCATATTTACTTATTATTATTATTATTTATTATTTATATTGTTGTAGCACCTAAAAGCTCCATCTATGAACCAGAACCCCATTGTACTCAGTGCTAGGTACACACACAACAAAAAGAGAATATTTGCATTAAAGATCTTACAATCTATGTGTAAAGCAAGAGACCATGGATGGATATTAACATATGGGGGAGGACAAGGCAACAATGAGATAACATTGGCCAGCATTGTACAGTATGGTCTCAGCACACCAGTGGCCTAACAACTGTCAAGTTTTTGTAGGCCTCACAGCAAAGGAGAGTTTTCAGGAGGATTTTGAAGGAGGATAATGAGTTAGTTTTACAGATGTTTATGGGGAGCTTCTCCCAAGCATGGGGACAGCATGGGAGAAAGCACAAAGGTGCTTGTTTAAAAATGTAACAAATGGATGATGAAGGCTGTTTGGAGGTGGGAGTTGACCTTTTGATAGTGAATGAGAGATTATCGATTTATATGCGACAATACATATTTGCTGTATTTAGCCTGGTTAACTTTATACATTTTGTAGATGCTATTGTTTAGAATCTTTAACATCTCCTATGGTAGATATGCTACCTCTTTACAAAAATCACATAAGTAGCAGCACAAATTGTTTTGTAAATTCCCAGGTCAGTGGACTCTTGATCCTGCCAATTGTGATTCAGGGATGAGTTCATTAGTAGCACTTAGTTAAAGTTCATTATAAGCCTACGTGCAGCCTTCATTGCCCATTGCATGTAGTAAGAGGTTCAATATATCTGTGGTTGCATATTTAAACTTTCCACTTGAAAAACAGGTATGAAAGCTTTTAGTTGAATGAGGTGCACTTAGCAAAAATTGATAGCTATAGGAAGCTCTTTGGTAAATTAGCCAATACAAGAGATGTGATTATTTGATGTCTTTGTTCTATTTCCCTTTACGATATTTTAAACTCTTCATTAACATAAAAGTACAGATGGAAAAAGCTGTGAATTTTGGAATGCTTACATCAAAGATCTAGCTGTTTTATTGTCCTCAAGTAACGGTAACTTGATGGTACTTTTTAGCATGCTAGACAGTAGAAACTATTCCTGCCAATGTACAGTTTTTTTTTACAGTACATAGAAAAAGTAATATACTGGAGCAATCAAAATTTATCCATCTGTAAAATGACGCTAAGAATAATTTGCACTCCTCTAATGCTTCCCATCTGACTTTCTGAAAGTACTTTACAAACATCTATTGAATGAGACTCTCAGCATCTGTATGTTTATGGGGTAGGGAAGTATTATTCTCATTTGAAACTTTTGAAGCACAGAAGGTACATCTACACAGGGATAACAGATCTGTGACATGGCTGTGGCTGGCCTGGGTCAGCTGACTCAGGCTTGCAGGGCTCAGGCAGTGGGGCTAAAATTTGCTGTGTAGGCATTCTGGACTGGGCTAGACCCTGAGCTCTGGGATTTACCACCCTCACAGCTCTCCTGACTCCCAGTTATGGGCTTTAATTCCCAGACTATACTTTTTCTCTAAAATGCTGAAGAAATATGCATGTTTCTCAGAAATGAGTAAACCAATCTAGTAAGAACAGTGACTAATGGGCAGCAGGTTTTAAATAAACGTGAGGAAGTACTTCTTCACGCAACATATGGTCAACCCGTGGAACTTATTGCCCGGGAACGTTGGAAAGGCCAAAAGTATAACTGGGTTCAAAAAAGAATTATCTAAGTTAATGAGGAATAGGTCCATCAATGGCTATTAGCCAGAATGATCAGGGATGCAATCCCATGATCTGGGTGTCCCTAAACCTCCATGTGTCAGAAGCTGGAACTGCATGACAAGGGATGGATCACTTAATAATTGCCCTGTTCTGTTCATTCCCTTTGTAGCATCTGGCACTGGCCATTGCTGGAAGACAGAATACTGGGCTAGCTGGGCCATTGGCCTGACCCATTCTTATGTTTTTACAAATAGTTTCAGAGCCTTTTAAAAAACTCCTCTTTCAAACCTTAAACTACAGCTCTGTTTGGCCCAAAATTCACCTTTGCAACTTCTGCCTAATGGAAACCTTATGTAAGCAGAGTCAGGATAAGCTCTACCCTGACATCTGGTGGAAAGAATGTCAGAGAGTGTATTTGCATAGGCACTCCTACCCTATCCCAGACTGCTGAGCTGTGGGACTGCTTGGTGACAAATGACTCACCCTCAGTTGGGTGGTACTTGCTAGACAAGGGACATGGGTTCCAAAACCCCAGTGAATTGAGAGAGGCTGGGGACAGGTATCTGTACCTGGTGGTGCAGTCTCCTTGTGGAGCCAGAAGCACCAGTTCCACCCCTCCTCTCTTCACTGTGGAATGTCAGAGTTGATTTTTTTTATGCCCTCAAGAATCTAAATACAGGTTACTGAGCTGAATTCACTTTGGGCTAATGGTTCACTAGCACTGGGGCTCCCCCACTAAGAGCTGAGATCACGAAGAGTGGAAATCACTAAAGAGCTGAAATAACTGAGCTGAGAGCACTGAGTACTGTGCTAACTAGTGGGGGAGCCTGAAGATATACTGTGGAACAGAGCAGCTGGCGGAGTGGAGCAGTTGCGGGGATGGCTGGAACGGATCACAGGACAGCTGGTGGCAGCAGCGCGGCTGGCATAGCGGAGTAGCTGTGGGACGGGTGGAGCGGCCCACAGAGCGAGCGGAGCCGAGCAGTTTGCAGAGCAGCTCATGGAGCAGAGCAGCTGGGGGAGCGGAGCAGTTTCTGAGGACGGCCGGAGGAGCAGAGTGGAGCGGCTGGTAAAGTGGAGCAGTTCGTGGAGAAGGCAGAAGCAGAACCCACGGAGAGGCAGGGCAGTTGGCCCCGGACCAAGTAAGGTGCCCCTTTCTACCCAGGCTGGGGGGAGGGACCTCTACAGATAAACTCTCGAACTCTGGGGTGGCATTGACCAGAGACTTTTGGGTTGTTGGACTTTGGGGTGATTGGACTTAAAACCCTAAAGGGAAAAAGGACAGTGCCAAACGTACTTGGAGGTGGGTTTTTTTGTTTATGGTTTGTGTTATAACCCTGTTTGTGGTGTTTCTCCAGTGGGATGCCGCATTGATTCCTTCCTTTATTAAAAGGATTTTGCTACACTCAGACTCCGTGCTTGCGAGAGGGGAAGTATTGCCTCCTAGAGGCGCCCAGGGGGGTGTGGTATATGAGTGTCCCAGGTCACTGGGTGGGGGCTCGAGCCGGTTATGCATTGTGTTACTGAAACGGAACCCCTGGATACTGAACCCGGCCCTTGTTGCTGCCAACTCAGAGGGGCAGAAGGGTTACACTTACAAACTAACTTGGCTACACCGTCACACAGACTGCACTTTACTTCACAAGGAGTGGAGCCAGGTTCTTCCTTATCTCAGTAGAAATTTCACATGGACTACAGACTTAGACATGACCTTTCCCTACCGGAAAGTTCCAAAATGGAGCTCAGACAGGAAGATCATGAGACTTAATCCAGCAAACTGAAGATTCTCCCTGCATCCCTCCCCAAACAGTAACAAACAGGTGGGGACATCTGTCAGTCTTTGTTGCTATGATTGGGGGTAGTAGTGTAAATAAATCCATGTTCCGCAGACCAGGGGCGGCTCCAGGCCCCTGCACGCCAAGCGAGTGCTTGGGGCAGCAAACCGCAGGGGGCGCTCTGCCGGCACTGCGGGGGCGGCAGGCAGGGTGCCTTCGGAAGCTTGCCTGTGGGAGGTCTGCTGGTCCTGCAGCATGGCTGCGGGAGGCCCGCCGAAGCCGCGGGACCAGCAGACCTCCTGCAGGCAAGCCGACGAACACAGCCTGCCTGCCGTGCTTGGGGCGATGAAATGCCTAGAGCCACCCCTTCCTCAGACAGCAGACTACTATTAATCCTAGGACAAGAGACCCCATCTTTCAGCTCCAGAAGCACGGACCCCAGTCACTTGAACTAAAGAAGAATGTTTGCTGCTTTTTAGTAGTAGTAGATCCCTTTGAGTAGAGTCTGGAGGACAACAATATAAACTCATACAAAGCCAGCACATTACTGAATGGGAAGTCTCCTACCTTCCTATGAAAGGTAAAGGTTGAAATTTTAGACAGCCCTTATGCAGGCTGCACAAGAAGCCACCATTGTGTGGCTATGAGTTGGCCAGAGTCTTCCTGAAAATTTATTACAAACAGTGAAGCAGGAGACTGGGCAAACAGTTTGTGAACAACCCAGGAACTGAAATCACTTTTTGTTAAACCATTCCTCAAATAACTTTGAAAATGAGCAAATTTGTTGAAACCTAAATGTTTGTGAGTATTTTGCAAAGTGAAAAAAAGGAGCAACTCAGTAGAATAAATTAACTGTGAATTGTTTGTCTGGCTCTAGAAAGGAGGTCAGCTAGGATCACTTTTTATAAAGCTAGGGGATCAAAAGACACATGGAAGGAGGAAAGACATTTCTTGTTGTGGTTTCATCCTGTTAGGATATACATTTACTAAATGTAAAAGTGCAGAGAGTATTACAGGACATGATCCAACTCCGTACTAGTAAGTCTCCTGCTGTTTAGAGGCCAGATTGTGACACCCTCACTCAGATCGAGTAGTACCATATTCCATAAGCGGTACCATTTACTTCAATGGGACCAAACATGGAGGAAAGTGCTAATTCGTGTTAGCGGATGCGTGGGAAAGCACCCCTGGAAAAAAATCCATAAATTAAATAATTTGCTCTTAGTAGCCACTACTCATTAAGACAAGAAAAAAAGACAAAAAGGAGAAGACTTGTACAAATCAAAAGACAGTTTGAAGTCAAATTCATTGAAGTTAACGGAAGCTATCAGGTGCTCAGCATCTCTGACAATCAGGCTACTTATTTAGGTGTCTAAATATAAGCACCCTAACTTTAATCTCCCATTTTTGGCCAAAGAGATTAATTGTTAATGAAGGTAATACACTGGGGAAACAGCTGAGGCCTCAGAGAACACCTGATTTGGATTGATTTATATATTATCACCTTTCCTTTCTGTTACAATATTCCTTCATTTGAGAATCAGTCTAGGTAGAAGTACTTCTATACAATTTGTATTTCCACTGTGTGTTGTAGAACAACCTTTTTTTTTGTACATATCTGCAAAATAAATCATAATATTTTAATACATAGATAATAAATGACCAAGTCTAAGTATTATGCCTTGTCTGATACTCCTTGGTGGAAAGGGGCACCACCAGAGTTAAGTGCTCATCTTCAATGTCTCAAAAAGGAGAAGATTGCATTTTCAAATGTAATTGCTGAGTGTCTGGTGAAGTGTAGCTGAATCACAGTACTGAACATAGATCAGGTCACTGAGTAGAGATGGAGGGCAACAAAGTGCCTGTAACAGGCCAACTGGGCAGGGAGGGGCAATTTATTCCTTCAGAAAGACTACAGAGCACCTTTCCTGAGGCAGGTATTTTTGTATTTCAGTGCATGCAAACTAATCACTATGCAGGGAAAGGACAAAAACTATTTTTGAGCCTCTTCCAAGGCAGAGCCCATTTGAAAGATAAAAACCCATGCTGCAAAATATCATTTTCTAATAGTCGGAAATGGAAGGGAAGTCTGCATCTGTTTGTAAACACAAGCTCCCACAGGGGGAAGAGAAATAACAATGGGGATTTTTAACTGGAAAGAGCAGAGCATTTTTTGTTAGAATAAAGGAAGGGAAAAAACATATGAGGCTTACTGCATCATGGTACCTGACTGGTGCACTCAGAAACAATACAGAGTATCAAGGAGTGAGGAGCAAATGCTTTTGGCCATGGGGAGGCAAAGATGATTTTTTAACATATTGTTCACTAATACTGAGGGAAAAAATCAGCACAATCACTGACTGTTTTTAATGGATCAAACAGTACTTAGCTAGATCAATTTCATTTGTGCTTTGCAATCCACTGTGTTTTATTTTTAATCTGTACTGCATTATTGTGTGACATCCCACCCAACCAATGCCTGCTTGAAGATTATATCCTGATACTGTCCCAAAGCACAGTTCCCGTTGCATGGATTTCAATGTGAAGGAGATGGGAGATAACTGTATTACTTTGTACCCATCTGTTTGTTTGTTGTGTAGTTTGCTATATGATTATAAGGGCCTAATTCCAGCAGAAGCAGACTGGATGTAGGCCAGAAAGTGGAGATTAACTTCAGATAGCCCTATTTGCCAGTACTTTAGGGACAATGCAGGAGTCAGTCACTTTTGAAGTTTTACCTCCACCATTCTGAGGTGAACAGTTTGGGTCATGGCCTCCCCAGGAAAGGGACACATGAACTGGCTTAACCAGGGTTGAGAGACACAGGGAAGAACAAAGAATTTACAGGTAGGTAAAAGGAGCAAAGAGTCCTGTGGCACCTTATAGACCAACAGACGTTTTGGAGCATGAGCTTTCGTGGGTGAATACCCACTTCGTCAGATGCATATAGTGGAAATTTCCAGGAGCAGGTAGTTCAATCAGGGAGGATGAGGCCCTGTTCTAGCCATTGAGGTATGAAAACCAAGGGAGGAGAAACCTGCTGCAGGATGGCCACCTTAAGGTCTGCATATCTACACCAGCGACACCATCACAGGACCTAACCAGATCAGCCACACCATCACCGGTTCATTCACCTGCACGTCCACCAATGTAATATACGCCATCATATGCCAGCAATGCACCTCTGCTATGTACATCGACCAAACTGGACAGTTGCTACGGAAAGGATAAATGGACACAAATCAGATATTAGGAATGGCAATATACAAAAACCTGTAGGAGAACACTTCAACCTCCCTGGCCACACTATAGAAGACCTTCAGGTGGCCATCCTGCAGCAAAAAAACTTCAGGACCAGACTTCAAAGAGAAACTGCTGAGCTTCAGTTCATCTGCAAATTTGACACCATCAGCTCAGGATTAAACAAAGACTGTGAATGGCTTGCCAATTACAAAACCAGTTTCTCCTTCCTTGGTTTTCAAACCTCAACTGCTAGAACAGGGCCTCATCCTCCCTAATTGAACTACCTCATTATCTCTAGCTTGCCTGCATATATATATATCTGCCCCTGGAAATTTCCACTACATGCATCTGATGAAGTGGGTATTTACCCACGAAAGCTCATGCTCCAAAATGTCTGTTAGTCTATAAGGTGCCACAGGATTCTTTGCTGCTTTTATAGATCCAGACTAACACAGCTACCCCTCTGATACGTAGATAAAAGGGTAATCTTTGAAGAACACAGAGAGGGACACAGAGAGGCAGAGACTGCAGTGGTGCAGATTGTCCCTTCCCTGAAACAGAGTTGGGGATGTATGGATAAAATAGGTCTACTTAAACTTTAGATAAGACAGAGACTCATGTAGGTTGCCTTTTAAACATCAACATTTCCCCACAGTTACTAAACTGTGTTGTCTGTGGTATCAGAGAATTTCAGATAACACTTTGTGTGGTAAATGTGGGTAAAAGATTATACATTAATTATTATTAAAAAAATATCCTCTGTGTTCATTTACAGAGTTTCATTCTTTCATGAGAAAAAATGCCTAGGTGTTAGAAGAAGTTTTTCAAAATTTAGGTGGATTAACATCTCAGTCCTTAATACTGTAATCTCCTGCTGAGGGTGGCTATTTTTTTTAAAAGATGAAAGTATATTAAATCTCACTCCTGTGGTGCTTTTTCTTTTCTGACATAAGTGTGAAGGATGAATGACATTTATTATCAGCGGGCTAAAGAGAAAGATCTTTGAAAGTGCAGATGAAGTTAGATGATAATTCTAAATATCTCCTACGTGACTTCTGGGCAATGTTAAAAGAAAGTTATTTTTGTCTCCATTATAGCTTAAAGGTAAAGCCAGATTATTTCTCCGATTGTTGCAATGATTTTTAGCTTTACAGGTGATGATATTTCTTAGTTCCTAACATTCCTTATAGCAGATGCATAATTGTCCTAAAAGAATCTATTACAGGCTTAGATGACTTTTCTGAGAAAAATTAGCAAGGAACAGTCTTGATGACTCTGGTGATTTATCTTGTCTTATAGGCATGGCCTGGCTGTGAACACTTCAGTGACTGGGCTGGTGGGATGATGATTTTAAAGCCCTTTTGAAGTTTGCACAGCCAGCCGCAGTGCTTAACATCTATTCAAAAGGGGCCAGCTTTCTTTTATCAGAATAGGAAAAGGCCATTGACATAACATGTCTAAACTATTTTGTTTATCTTACTACCACCTTTTTAATTTTTTCACTAATCCAGCAGTCCCTTCATTCTCCACACTTCTGTTCTTGGAAACATTGGTCTGACTCAAGCTCTGGTGTAAGCATGTTATGACTTCCAGTGTTCTGCTGTCCATAACTCCTTTCCATCTTAATAGTTTTTGTTGCTTAACCTGTGTTTCCTAGTTTTCTACCCAACACTGTATTTTACTCCCTTTAATTTTTTTGATGTGAACCACTGTCAAATGTTTTCTGAAAATCTAAATATATTAATACATATACTGAAATTCACCTAGCAGCCATGGCAGTAATGCCTCCATGAAGTTAATTATGCTGCCTGACCTAGTCTATCTGAATCCATGGGGATAACCTTAATCAAGGTGTGCTTATTCAGGTGTTCTCCTGTCACTTTGCAGCAAATAGTTTCCAAGATTTTCCCCGTGGTGGATGTTAGAATAAACACATTGGTTTATAGTTTCCTGGCTTGTCACTAGACTCCCTTAAAAATAATGGCATTACATTTTCCACTTGCCAGTCAGTTACAGGTTCGCTTATTTCCTTGTTCACTTCCTTGTAAACTCCTGAATGGAGTTGGACTGTCCCTTTAAATACAGCTGACCTTTTAATATTTTAACTCCTGTTAACAATATTCAAATCAAATCGGAATTGACAGATTACTCTCGGATTGGAATGTTGTTTTTGTTTTACTAAAAACTAACATTTGGAATAAGGCAAGCCATTATCAAAGCAGTTTTGAGCAACGCTGGGAGCAGAAGGGGTGCTGTGTATGTATATATATGTTAGGCACTCTAAGGCCTTGGCTACACTGGAGAGTTGCAGCGCTGGTGGTGGGTTTACAGAGCTGCAACTTACTCACCATCCACACTTGCAAGGCACATACAGCACTGCATCTCCCTGGCTGCAGCACTGGCTGTACTCCTGCTCTGCCTGGGATATAAGGATTGTAGCACTGGTGATGCAGCGCTGCTCCGCAAGTGTGGCCACCAAAAGCGCTGTAAATGGCCTCCGAGGTATTCGGAAGCATCCCAGAATGCCTGTTCAGCCATTCTGCTCATCAGTTCGCACTCTACTGCCCTGGCCTCAGGTGACCCGCCCTTTAAATGCCCCGGGAATTTTAAAAATCCCCTTCCTGTTTGCTCAGCCAAGTGTGGAGTGCAATCAGTGAATCTTTCCCGGTGACCATGCCTCCACACGCCAAACGAGCCCCAGCATGGAGCAATGTCGAGTTGCTGGACCTCATCAGTGTTTGGAGTGAGGAAGCTGTGCAGTTACAGCTGCGCTTCAGCCATAGGAATTACTATACCTATGGGCAGATCTCAAGGGCCATGCTGGAAAGGGGCTATGACTGGGACGCGGTGCAGTGCAGGGTTAAAGTAAAGGAGCTGAGGAGGGCCTATTGCAAAGCCCGCAAGAGAAACCGCAGCTCCGGTGCTGCCCCCACGACCTGCCATTTTTACAAGGAGCTGGAAGCGATACTTGGGGGTGACCCCACTGCCAATCCGAAGACCACGATGGACATTTCAGAGCGGGGGGAAGAGGGGGAGAGGAGGGGGGGAGGAAACCGAGAGTGAGGGTACTGGGGTGGGGGGAGACACCCCGGAGTCCCAGGAGGCATGCAGCTAGGAGCTCTTCTCAAGCCAGGAGGAAGGTAGCCAGTCACAGCAGCTGGAACTTGGTGAAGGACAGGCAGAGGAGCGGATTCCTGGTAAGCAGCTTTTATTTTCAGGATGGAAATGTTTCGGGAGAGGAGCGGGGGTTAGGGCTGGGTGCATGCATGCCTAGATGAGGAATAGCCCATTGATGTGGTCTATCACGTCGCGGTAATCGGCCTTGGTAATCTCTTCAAAAGTTTCAGCCAGAGCGAGGGCAATGCGCTTGCGCAAGTTTATAGGGAGAGCTACTGTGGTCCTTGTCCCAGTCAGGCTAACGCATCCACGCCACTGTGCCACGAGGGGTGGGGGGACCATTGCTGCACACAGGCAAGCTGCATAGGGGCCAGGGCGGAATCCGCATTGCTGTAGAAGACTCTCCCGCTCTTCCCAGGTGACCCGCAGCAGCGAGATATCTTCTAGGATTAACTCCTGTGGAAAATGTTGGGAGGCTGTTCAGTGTAGATGCCCCCTGCAGCAGTTTGCTTTCCCCAACGCACAGAAACCTCTGCATACCCCTGAAGCAATCATTCCCCCTTACTCACCATTTCCTGCCTTCTGTGGGTTAGGTGTGCTCTGTTTGGTATGGGAAAAGTATGCTAGAGTGAAGACTGTAAACTCCTTCACTGTGTGGGAATAACTGTCTGGGTGAGATTATAAACAATGCAGCCTGTGTTAACTGTTGCCATTTCTGTCTTTTGAACAGTGTCCTTGACTACTGGACTGCCTGTATCATCCATTGGCCAGAGGCTACAAAACCTCAGCAAGAAGCCGTGAAAAAGCAAAGAAGACACGCTGAAAGCAGTTATGGATCACTCTGCCAGAGAGAGTAAAAAACTGCAGGACTGGAGAGAAAGGGAAAGTAGGCTTCGCCAGAGAAATGCAGCGGCTAAGAAGAAAAGCACAAAGCAGCTGATAAGCATCCTGGCGCGCCAAACAGACTGTATCCAGTCACTCGTAGCCATGCAGGCAGAGCACTATCGTGCCGCCCTCCCACCCCTGTCCCAAAGCTCTTTCCCTTGTGCCCCAATGTCAGCTCCAAACCCCCTTCCCCAGCATCTAGGTTCTTACCACCACCAGCTGCCCCCAACACCTGTATGTTCACCAACCAGCCCTGAGAACTACGACCCTTACCCTCAGCACTCAACTCCCATCACCATGCAGTATTTTCATCCTGAAGTGCAGCAGTCATTGCACAGCACTCCAGACAGGACATATTCAAACCTGTGTCTGTACAGTTCACTACCCCACCCCCCTGCCCATTTAGGTTCCCAAAATGTTGTGTGCCTATCAAGAAAGTTATTTTCTTTTCAATAAATGAATTCTTGGCTTTGAAAATAGTCTTTATTATTGCAGAAAGTGAAAGATAACGTAGCCCAGGAAAGAAACAGGCACTGCAAATCATTTTAGGAAAAACAGATTCCTACTAACATTGTAACCACTGCACTTCACTCCCGTGCAAGGCACCAAACATTACTGTTGGTTTTCAGCCTCAGATTCCTCCCTCAAGGCATCCCTAATCCTTGTATCCCTGTGCTGGGCCTCTCTAGTAGCCCTGCTCTCTTGCTGTGCAAATTCAGCCTCCAGGCGTTGAACCTCGGAGGTCCATTCCTGACTGAATGTTTCACCCTTCCCTTCACAAATATTATAGAGGGTACAGCATGCAGATATAACCGTAGGGATGCTGCTTTCCCCCAAGTCTAGCTTCCTGTACAGAGATCTCCAGCGCCCTTTTAAATGACCAAAAGCACACTCCACAGTCATTCTGCACTGGCTCAGCCTGTAGTTGAACCGGTCCTTGTTCCTGTCAAGCTTCCCTGTACACGGTTTCATAAGCCAAAGCATTAACGGGTAAGCGGGGTCTCTAAGGATCACAGTGGGCATTTCAACGTCTCTTACTGTGATCTTGCGGTCTGGGGAAAAAGTCCCGGCCTGCAGCTTCCTGAACAGGCCACGGTTCCGAAAGATGCGTGCATCATGCACCTTTCCAGGCCAGCCTGTATTAATGTCAATGAAACGCCCACGGTGATCCACAAGCACCTGGAGAACGATAGAGAAATACCCCTTCCGATTAATGTACTCGGATGCTAGGTGAGGTGGTGCCAGAATAGGAATATGCGTCTCATCTATTGCGCCTCCACAGTTAGGGAAACCCATTTGTGCAAAGCCATCCAGAATGTCCTGCACGTTCCCCAGAGTCACGGTTCTTCTTAGCAGGATGCGATTAATGGCCCTGCAAACTTGCATCAACACGATTCCAGTGGTCAACTTTCCCACTCCAAACTGGTTCACAACCGATCGGTAGCTGCCTGGAGTTGCCAGCTTCCAGATTGCAATAGCCACCCGCTTCTCCACTGGCAGGGCAGCTCTCAATCTCGTGTCCTTGCGACGCAGGGTGGGGGGCGAGCTCCTCACACAGTCCCACGAAAGTGGCTTTTCTCATCCGAAAGTTCTGCAGCCACTGCTCGTCATCCCAGACTTCCATGATGATGTGATCCCACCACTCAGTGCTTGTTTGCCGAGCCCAAAAGCGGCGTTCCACGGTGCTGAGCATTTCCGTGAATACCACAAGCAATGTCGTGTTGTACGCGTCAGGAGACCCGATATCATCGTCGGACTCCTCACTGTCACTTTGGAGCTGAAGGAATAGCTCAACTGCCAAACGTGATGTGCTGGTGACACTCATCAGCAAAGTCCTCGGCAGCTCGGGCTCCGTTTCCCACAGAAATCGCGCTGCACAGAAACCTTTGGGAGACTCACAATGGCGCCAAACGTAGACAGAAAAACAGTGACTGCTGGGATGTGAAGCGATGCACCGTGGGGCGTTGGGACAGGAAGCAGAATGACCCACACCCTTCCGTCCCCTTCCCACAACCCACCGCGCCAAAATGGGACGAGGTGCTCTGTGGGCTAGCTGCCCACAATGCACCACTCCCAACAGCGCTGCAAATGCTGCAGATGTGGCCACACTGCAGCGCTGGTAGCTGTCAGTGTGGCCACACTGCAGCGCTTTCCCTGCACAGCTGTATGAAGACAGCTGTAACTCCCAATGCTGTACAGCTGTAAGTGTAGCCATGGCCTCAGGTTTAGGCTATACTTGCTACCAAAATCTGTAATAAACCTTTGAAAAGACCTGTTAAAATAGTGAGGCCACTCTTTGTAGTATTTTTATTCTATTGTTTGTTTATCCATCCCACTGTGTGTGTGTGTGTGTGTGTGTGTGTGTGTACGGATTGTCACGCAAATAAATTTAAATTGTTGTGAAGTGGCTAATCTCATTGCATATCTGTCTAATCAGTAGATTTAAACAAACATACACTATCAATAAAATCCTAAATCTAATCTGAAATATTTTGTATTTTTGTGGTTTTAGATCCTTCTTAACTTGGCTATAATATCGATATGGTTAGGTTACCATATCTTTTTTATACAAGGTCTAAAACACAAAGCAATGCCTCATAGACATCCTATAAGGTTCTTTTGAACTGTTCTCATGTTTCTAGACTGATTAAAATATGCAAATTACAGCAGGTTCAGCAATAACTACTATAGTTAAGGTTGCATATTAGTTTCTATCCTAACCCTGTTTTCATTTACTTATAGGGTAAGATTCTGTACTGCACCTCTAAGACAAGGGAAGTGGGTAGTTATAGAGATTTTAATCCACTTCTGTCTCTTCCCAATTCTGGCCTGTTCTGGGATCTCTGACACAATGTAGTCCTGGGAGCCAGCCCCTTGCAGCAGAGCTTTCGAGGGGGTTCTTGGGAGGCAGCCACATGGTAGTCTACCACCATGCATGCCCCAGGGTAATTCTCGCCCAGAAGATTATGGGGCTTTTAGGGCTCCTTTAGGCTGCTCAGCCCTTTCATGCAGCCCAAAAGAGCCCTGCTTAGTTGTTCCTGAAGGTGAATGTTTTTGGGCAAAGGTTTTTGAACAAAAGGAGAGAGTGTAAACATATATCGTACTTTTATCTGTTATATATCAAATACATTCTAGTCCACCTCTTTTATACACATTTGCAGTACAAACATCTGGGAGTTGAAATACCACAAGGAGAAAGCCATTTACTAAGGTTTGCAGAAAGGAGACTCTCTGTTCATGTGCATAGGAGAAAGGCCCATAACTACAGACCTCCTACACTGCATGGGATAGGAGCTGACAAGCCAAATAGTTTGATTATTACTTATATCATAGTAATGTCTAAAATGTTCTAGGCAATCTACAAGCACACAGTTCCTTCCCAAAGACCTTTTACTATTAGGCCCTAATCCTTCAATAGATTGCACATGGGTTTATGTGTGCAGACAGTATTAACTCTGCCTGTTGTGTGAATGTATTAAAACTAGAGCTGTGCAAATAATGGATATTTTGGTTCACTGCAGATATTTATGAGAGGGAAAACTGTGATCAGTAGTGGGGTATTGGGCTTTTCTCCTTAAAGTCATCCTTTCAGATCTGACCCCGGGCCAGTATTGACTGAAAACTGTTACCATCTGATGGATGTTCAGTGAGTTGATGATCTCATTACAAAGCAAGACTGACTGCAATATAAAACAATCATAATGAATAGCATTAATTGACAGTATCAGCCCAGGCAGAGGTGACCCGTGTCTGCCAATAGTGGGGAGGCAGAGTGAAGGCAGCTGGCTTCAGCAGTGTTACTGAGCATGCTCAGTCCATGTGAGCATGCTCAGTACAAGCCAAGCAGCAAAGCTGGGGGAGGCCATATGACCCTGCAAACCTCCCCCCCTCCCACACATTGTCTCTGCCAGAGCCCAAGGAGTGACAGGCAGGTGAGAGGCCTAGTGAGTGAACTGCCTTTTGCTCTTACCTGGAGAGTTGGTTCTTTCTGCATAGAATTGAGGCACAGTGGAGATTAAGTAAGCTTGCAAGAGGTTGCCTGTTCTGTTTAACTTCTACGGATAAATAGAAAAGTTTGGTCTTCAGGGTTCTCAGTCCAATACTTTTTCTTGGGCATTAAAATTTACTGTAGAAAAAAAGATAATTCTGTGAGTGAAATCCTTGTGATTTGACTGGTGGCTTATTTTTGATCGTGCTGTCCTTATTATATGACCAACAAGATAATACAGATGCTGTATTGCTAATTATATGCAGTGTTTCTTTCACTGTAAAACCATTTAACAAAATAAATCTGACAATAAAATTTGCTATATTTTATTGAAATGGATCACTTCAAAAGAATGATTTCCCCCTCTTAATAATTTAAAGTAATATGGAAAAATCAATATTTAATCTCTCCACTACCATTATACTTTGGGGGAGCATCAGAAATATAGCTCAGTCTCATAAGCTGAACATGCACGTGGTCCAGATTGCCATCAGGTCTTGATTGGTTGCATGTGAATTACGAAGAAGTAGCCTTTCTGCTGTCAACTCAGTTTTTCTAGAACTGTTTTTCAGTGAACTAGATAGGTGGTTCCATTCATCCAAGAAAAAGAAAACACAGAATCGAGAGAGCAAAAAAGATGTTTTAATGAAGTTTTCAGACAGTATACGGGGCCAGAGCCTCAGCTCCTGTTGGTGCAGCTCCACTGTCTTCATTGAGCTACACCAGTTTACACCTGCTGAGGATCTGGCTCAGTGTTTAAAGTTGGAACCTTATTAAGAATATGGCTGGAGAGAGAATGACCTATTGTAACATGGGTAACCAGTGGGGGGGAAAAGGTCAGCTGTGAATTCTCTAGATGTGCAGAGAAGCCAACAGTCCCAAAGCTTTTAGAGTTGTTTTCATAATCTGTCAAAGGATGTGAAGGCAAAACATTTAATTAGCCTCCAGAGTATGTTTGAAAGATCCCCACCAATGTTGCCAGGCACATATTAATTTGCAAAGCTAAGGTGTGAAGTATCATCAGGAGGATTCCAAAGCCTTGTTGTTAACAAGGATCTTCACACAGACAGCTCACAGAGTCGCCTGTAATTGCCGTATTATTTAGGATTCCTGGGATAAATTTACTGGGACTGCTTTTGAAGGACCCAGGTGCTGTGATTGACCCTTGTCCAAAGGGTTGCTCTAATTAGACAGTTCTGAGAAATACTGTTGTCTGAAAGTTCACAAGTGTTCCTCAGAATAGTATATGAAAGTTTTCCCCAAAGAAGCAGGTGCAAAAATTACCTCCATATGAAGAAGATTTGTGAAAGTGATACTGGAAATAAGACAAATCGACTGACCAAAAGTCCCACAGACTTGATCCTAGTGCACAGGAACTCTCATTGCCAAATAAAGTTTATCCACTTACATAGGATATTTTTAACATGGCAGACAGAATGAAATTGAAATAGACTTCTACTGTACTACAGAGTAAGTAGTAAGGGAAAACAATCCCATGAAGTATGCGTATGGGCTTCTAGGGCTTGATGCAGCAACCTTTTTGCATGCCAGACATTTTTTATTATATGAGTCATGTAGTCAGTGGAACTACTTGCATGAGTAAAGACTACTCACTTGAGCAAGACTTGCAGATTTAAATCCTTGATGTGCTATTCTTTGGTGAATTGAAAATTAAAATTCAGATGATTTGAATAAATGAAAATATCTCAAGACCATTCTCAAGGGAACATTTTATAAGAACATATATGACAGTATTTTTGCTATAGGGGAACTGGGTGCACAAAAGGCTGTATTCCTAGGAATACAAAGTATAAATTTTTTTTATTTATTTATTTTTACTATAAACTCTTTTGATCATAGGTTATGTGAAGAATTCAGGTAGTACCTCAGTCTCCTAGAAAACAGAACTCAAAGATTTGAAGGACTTGGCCTTTGCACGTATCCTGCTTGTTTCATTACCCACTTCTTTACCACAAATCAAACCTATCATTCCCCAAGGTAGGCATGCCATTACATACAACAGGCCAAATCACCCGAAAGCAGTGGAACTACTCTTGTGACTAGGATTCACAGAATTTCGCCAGTGTAAATAACTAGCATGTTAGTGTAGTTAGAGCTGTGAAAGCTCAGCACATTAATAAAAGGTCTGTCTGATGAAGACCAATAACAAATGGTTGCCCCAGTGGCTTACTTGGTAGATGTCAGCTTATCTGATGGGTGTAAAATATTTAGAAACTGAATGTAAAACTAATTGAAATTCAGTGTGTGTGTTTCATACAAAGAATTGGTTGATTATGAAAGCTGGCACACTGAAAAATTTCACAGATGGACTTTGTTTGTTTTAATGTGAACATAGCTAGTTCACTATCATTTATCATAAAATCATTTTTGTGAGTACAAAATTGCCCAAAGTGAAACATCTTGTGCAAAATTCTGTAAAATAAAAATTCTTTTTTTTAAACAGCTTATATTCCTGTTCTCATTGAGGACACTGTAATACACTGGCAGAGAGGGATGGACTAGATAACTTATTATATAATTTCTATATTTAACTTCTAGTTTTAGCTGCATAAGAAAGTTCTTACAGACTACCAGAGCACAGCAATGTCTAAAGACACTTTCATAGCCTTTAGCATCACAATCCCCCAAGGAATATAGCTTATAAATACTTTTGTCAGATCATAATGATGCCATTGCTGGTGAAATGTGTTCTGGGAAATTTGTCTCTAGTCAAAGATGGCTTGTCTGATATTTATGGGAAGCAATGGTAAAAAGAGACAGGAAGCATAGCAGTTAGATCTACAGATCTCGGTATCAGGAGTTCTGAGTTCTATCCCAGGCACTGTAATGTAACCTCCATTTACCTTACTTTTTCCCTTCTATAACTAGCAAGAATGTTGTGCAGCTTAGTAGCGATGAGATCCTTTCGTGGAAGGTCTTTTAGAAATGCAGTGTATTGTATCTTATTAGCAAAAAAAGATGGTACTGAATCACTAGAGTTGCCCACTACTGGTTTTGTCACCCTAGTGGTTTTTGGCAGACTCAGAGTTACAGTGCATTTGTGCATAGCTAATTCATGTAACCATGCCTGGCTATTTATAATTTGTTGTAATTTGTTATGATACAGACATCAATTGAGAGTTTGTGAGCAGAAGAAACAAATAGCCATTAGCACTGCATTGCACTCAGCAGAAATTGACATTTGGGCCAAACTGTGGCATTAGCTACATGCCCAAGTAGGGGGCAGTGAAGAACTGCAGAATCCCTACCCCACACTCAGACAAATAGATAAAGCCAAGTGGCTGGGTGCACAGGCAACATGCACAAACTGTACACATGTAAAATAGATCGTCTCCCTTGGAGCGGCTAGTGCAGAGGGAGAGCATGGGGCCATGGCCCCAGTGGTGGCTCTAGGTATTTTGCCGCCCCAAGCATGGCAGGCAAGCCTTCGGCAGCTTGCCTGTGAGAGGTCCCCGGTCCCGTGGATTTGGCAGCACACCTGTTGGAGGTCCGCCGAAGCCGTGGGACCAGCAGACCCTCCACAGGCATGCCGCCGAAGGCAGCCTGCCTGCTGCCCTCGCGGCGACCGGCAGAGCGCCCCCTGTGGCTTGCCACCCCAGGCACACGCTTGGCGTGCTGGTTCCTGGAGCCGCCCCTACATGGCCCCTACCTTCTTGTCCCTCCCTACCTTTTTTGCTGAGGGCAGAGACTACAACTGTGACAAGCAATAATGGGCTACAAAAGGTGGGGTGACTATGCATGAGGGCTAGTTACAATCTGGTCCATTATATCTCTGCATCTAAAAAAACCAACCAAACAAAAAAAACCCCAACCTATAGTATTTAGTCATGCAACTTTACTGAAATCCTTGGGGTTATATTATACAGCTATAATTGAGGGGAAGATTCATCCCTATCTTTGTTTCCCATTTGCCATTGGCCTAACTAGCCTGGTGTCACTGCTGATTCAGAAAAGTACAGCTGAAGAGCATTTATCTTGCAACACAGCCCTTGACCTCAAGTTAGTTTGGTTCATCTCGTGTACACAGAGTATTGACAAAAATATCATTTTTGATTTTGTTTTAAGACCAAGTCTGTGCATCAGTTAAAAATAATACAACTCCTTTCTTCTTCAGTCCTCCCTCAGAAGTTTATATCCAGACTGACCTTTAATGTACTGTATTGAAAGACTTTGGAAATAATGAGAACTTCTCTGTAACCTACAGTTATGTGTTCTGTAGGCTATAAACTAAAAATGCAACAGCACTAAAATTTCCACTACCCATGGATTTCTCTAAACAGCCCTAACTCTCAGCCAGTAAACTCCATTATATTTTAACAATAATCTTGGCAGTCCAGCCCTTTACTAATTCATTGCACAAACTCAATTGGAATGGCAAAGTGTGTAATGCTTTGAGATCGATTTGGATGAAAAGGACAGTGTAAATACCAAGATCATTATTGTCACTTACAGTGCAGATCAGAAATAAATATAAATCTGATTAGCAGAACATTATATTTTGTTAGCATATTCATAGAGTTGAGGGAATTGATACATGGTGCAGTTCCATCTTGTGTATCTCAGCAATATAAGCCAGTAAGGAGCCATTTCAGTATTTCACACTAATAAAATGCATGTTGTTAGCCATTAAAGTAGGCCCTATGGATATTCATACATGCTGCACTTTGCCTTCAGAATTTTACAGCGGAGTCAATAAAACTAAATCTTTCTCTTGCTATTTTCTATTCAGCTGAAAATTTGCTGTTGAAATACAGATGAAAGGACAATAGCTTCATGGCTGGTCTCTGAGTAGGTCCAATATATATATAAATACACTGGGCCTAACTGGGCACTGATTTTCACTCTGTGCAATGCTCAGTTTTCAGTATGGTCATGTGGGAGGTAAGTCAGTGATTAATTTGATCGACAGCTTTAAATTACAGTATTCTTAACCCTTTTGTCCTCAATAGACTCGTTTTTCTTATGAGACCATGTAATAATACTGAAAGGTATGAGTGAGTTTGGATTTGTTAAAAGATTCAGCCTGCACCATGTCATGCTCTTGCTATACTTACATAGTACATGAAAGCAGATTCACCTGTGACATGGAGAGCCAGTGCTTAACTTTGCAGATCATTTAAGCCCATACTAGAGCTGAGCAGGAAAGCTACGGGGACCCTATTCACCTGCCATGTGCTGAGGAAGGGGTTTCATGCTGACTCTGCGTAGCCAAAAGCAGAGAGCTGTGGGATACGGCAGGGCAATGTGCGCTCCACTCAGTCAGATCAACATCCTATACAGGTGATGCAACAATATCCAGCCCTGTGCCCTGGCCCCAGGCTGAGAGTGGGGGATTAAGCTTCTTATTTCATCTGTAATTTTTCATGAGGGAGTGTCCACACGAGGACAGCTCAGAATGATGAATAAAGAGCTGTGGACCTAAGATTATGCCCAGGGCTGGTAAGGTCATCATGTAAAACAAACTAACTACAGATATGAACATCAGGACCCATATTGGTATGCAGCAGGCTCCAACCAGAGATCAACTTCCTGTGAAGAATATGACAGGCATTGGTCAAACCTATAGCCCATGTCCTGAAAGGTCCCTTATTCAATGTCAGACCAGTAGTGAAAATTGGATTTTGGAATGTGAGAAACAATGTGCAAAACTAATAACATTGCTCAAGTAATTGATAGGTGTCATCGTGATGTCCTTAGAATCATTAACTGCAGATGGACAGGTTCAAACAAACTAAAGATCCTCATCTACTCTGGGTATGTGAATGATAGACATGAAGCTGGGGTAGCAATTCTAATGTTGAAAGAACAGACCAGGTACTGGCTGACTGGGAATCAGTCAATCAAAGAATTATTAGAGCTCGTTGTCAGGTTAGAGTTTTCAAACTAATAGTGCTACACACTTATCAATGGAAAGCCAGATGAGGAAAAAGATGCTTTTTATGATTTGATACAGAATGTGTTAACCAAGGTCCCAAAATATGATATTATAGTGCCATGGGTGATTTTAATGCACAGGTTAGAAGCAACAATGATGTGCTGGATAAAGTTATGGATAAATGTGGCAGGGGTTTGGACATGAATCAAAATGGTAAATGATTAGTAGAATTATACAGTGTAAATAACTTATTTATAGGTGACATAGGTGATGGAACCAGGGGTGCTGCCATATCCCCTTGCTTTTAGAGGTTTCCATCATATATAGGTGTTACAGTTTGGTTCAATGGCTCTGAGCACCCCACTATAAAAATTGTTCCAGCACCCCAATAGGTGAAATGATATTTCCTCATAAAGAAATCCATAAAGGGATGTGGAACTCTGAGATGCTACTACAAAGAAGCAGACAAACTACTTCTGTATTTCAAGGAAGTTTAGCTGGTCATTGGCAGATGTACATGTGTACAGGGGAGCAGACATTGGTGGTGACCATAGCCTTTCCATTGCTAAACTGAAGATCAAGTTAAAGAGGATGAAGAAGGTTAAAAGAAGAACACATATAAATGGTGCACAATTAAAAGATCCAAAATGCCCACTCACTCACATCAATGGGAGGGGTAAATGATGGGGCCAGAGGTGAAAGGGGGACAGTCCCAGTAGAAATGGAAGGACACTTGCCAAGGGACAATAGGTAGCTACAACAGGGGGAGTCTCTGGCATCCATTAGGCAACTGAGAGAGAGGAGCACTGATTTGCCAGCATTCTCCAGCTCCCAGCATTTAGCCCAGTGCAGGGGCCATGTGGAGCCTCTTTTGGCTCCATTCTAGAAGGGAAAGGGTTCCTCAACCAGCTTCCAGCAGCAGTGGTCATCCTCATCCTCCTCAGGATACAGGGTAAAAATAGAATCACAGAATTGGAAGGGACCTAGAGAGGTCATCTAGTCCAGTCCCCTGCACTCAAGGCAGGGCTAAGTATTATCTAGACGATCCCTGACAGGTGTTTGTCCAACCTGCTCTTAAAAATCACCAGTGATGGAGATTCCACCACCTCCCTAGGCATCCAGTGCTTAACCACTCTGACAGTTAGGAAATTTTTCCTAATGTCCACCCTTTCTGCAATTTAAGCCCATTGCTTCTTGTCCTGTCCTCAGAGGTTAAGAACAACAATTTTTCTCCCTCCTCCTTGTAACAACCTTTTATGTACTTGAAAACTGTTATCATGTCCCCTCTCAGTCTTCTCTTCTCCAGCCTTAACAAACTCAGTTTTTTCAATCTTCCCTTATAGGTCATGTTTTCTAGACCTATACCTTTTTGTTGCTCTTCTCTGGACTTTCTCCAATTTGTCCAAATCTTCCCTGAAATGTGGCACTCAGAACTAGACTCAACTAGAACAATACTCCAGTTGAGGCCTAATCAGCGTGGAGTAGAGCGGAAGAATTACTTCTCGTGTCTTGCTTATAATACTCCTGATAATACATCCCAGAATGATGTTTGCTTTTTTTGCAACAGTGTTACACTGTTGACTCATATTTAGCTTGTGATCCACTATGACCCCCAGATCCCTTTCTGCAGTACTCCTTCTTAGGCAGTTATTTCCAATTTTCTATATGTGCAACTGATTGTTCCTTCCTAAGTGGAGTACTTTGCATTTATCCTTATTTAATTTCATCCTATTTACTTCAGACCATTTCTCCAGTTTGTCCAGATCATTTTGAATTTTAATCCTATCTTCCAAAGCACTTGCAACTCCTCCCAGCTTGGTATCATCCACACACTTTATAAGTGTGTTCTCTATGCCGTTATCTAAATCATTGATGAAGATATTGAACAGAATCGATCCCCATGGAACCCACTTCGTTATGCCCTTCCAGCATGACTGTAAACCATTGATAACTACTCTCTGGGAATGATTTTCCAATCAGTTATGCACCCACTTTATAGTAGCTTCATCTAGGTTGTATTTCTTTAATTTGTTTATGAGGTCATTTGAAACAGTATCAAAAGCCTTACTAAAGTCAAGATAAAGCACATCTACCACTTCCTCCCATCCACAAGGCTTGTTTCTCTGTCAAATAAAGCTATCAGGTTGGTTTGACACGATTTGTTCTTGACAAATCCACGCTGACTGGTATTTATCACCTCATTATCTTCTAGGTGTTTGCAAATTGATTGCTTAATTATTTGCTCCATTATCTTTCCGAGTACAGAAGTTAAGCTGACTGATATGTAATTCCCCTGGTTGTCTTTATTTCCCTTTTTATAGATGGGCACTATATTTGCCCTTTTCTAGTCTTCTGGAATTGCTCCCATCTTCTATGATTTTTCAGAGATAATTGCTATTGGCTCAGATATCTCCTCAGTCAGCTTCATCAGGCCCTGGTTATTCAAAGATATTTAACTTGTCTAAGTAATTTTTGACTTGTTCCTTCCCTATTTTAGACTCTAATCCTAGCTCATTTTCACTGGCATTCACTATTTTAGATGTCCAATCACCACCAACTTTCTTGGTGAAAACTGAAACAAAGAAGTCATTAAGCACCTCTGCCATTCCCTCATTTTCTGTTATTGTCTTTCCTCTCTCATTGAGTTACGGACCTATGTGCTTATAATGTATTTGTAGAATGTTTTCTTGTTTCCTTTTGTATCCCTACCTAGTTTGATCTCGTTTTGTGCCTTTGGTTTTCTAATTTTATGGCTACATATTTGTGGGGTTTTTTTTATATTCATCCTTTGTAATTTGACTGAGTTTCCACTTTTTGTAGGACTCTTTTCTGAATTTTAGGTCATTGAAGATCTCCTAGTTAAGCTAGGTTGGTCTCTTGCCATACTTCCTATCTTTTCTACCTAGTGGGATAGTTTGTTCTTGTGCCCTTAATAATTTCTCTTTGAAAAACTGTCAACTGCCTTCAATTGTTTTTCCCCTTCAACTTGCTTCCCATGGGATTTTACCTACCAACTCCCTGAGTTTGCTGAAGTCTGCCTTCTTGAAATTCATTGTCTTTATTGTGCTGTTCTCCCTCCTACCATTCCTTAGATACCAGAGCCCGTCTCCTCAGAGGCAGAGGATCTGCCCCAGCTGGGGAGCTCAGACTCCTGTCCCCTAGCATGGGGGCTCTATCTGCTATTGGAGCAGGAGCTCCTTTGGGAAGGGATATCATAAGGTCTTCCCTGCCCCCCTCATTGCTTGAGGTGGGGGTCAGGGAAAACTACATGTGGAAGCCACCAGGGCTGCCAGCTCCCGAAAGGGTGCAGCCTGCGTTGGGCCTGCAGCCAAGGCCCTTCATGCTTATGGGTGGGCGGTGAAGCTGGGTGCCATGTGGTGCAGTTACTGCAGCTGAGGGGGCCTTGCTGGAGCAGCATTTCTTGCTGCAGCCCTGCTGTAGGGGGCCAGGGATCACATTGTGCTGCTATGGCAGCTGGGGATCGCCTTGGGTCTCCAGGAGGCCCTGACAGAGCCAGGATTGTTGTTCATACACAGTGATGGTAGCTGCCTAACAAGGTACCAGTTTTGTGCAGTATTGACAAAAACTTGTGCTCCTGATGTCTCGACTCCCCTATGTGTCCCTCCAAAAATTTGAGACTTATTCTTTTAGGATCGGGGCAGCTACGGCAGAGGGTTTTTGGCCTGTGCCAGGAGCAAGCAGTAGGGCACTGGAAATCAAGATGCTACAGGACTTATGTCCACACCAAGGAAAAGATGGCAAGGAATGGCAAAATGTAACTAACCCAATGCACTTGTTTGTTTCTGAAGCTACACAGAGCACATTCAATATCTGGATTTGCGGGCACTCTGTGGTGCATTGGGCCTCCAGAGGGCAGCCAGGACAGCAGCTGAATCTCACTTGGGCTGCAGGGCCAAAGTGGTTCACATCCAGAAGCAGCACGCAGGGGGATCACTCATGCCACTTCTGTGCTCAGTAATAGGTAAGGGCTGGGAGTAAACCAAGTCCACATTGGCAAGTCTAGTAAGAAAGTCAATAAGGCAATCATCAAGATATCCCTGGAGAAAGGGGTTTTGGTGATACAACATGGGGACATCCAATACAATCGGCCTGACGTTTTTGGGGATGATGATGTGTGTCTTTCAGATGGAGATGCTGATGTATGGATACCACCTGTGCAGGCACAGACTGGGCAGGTGTGACACCAGGCAGTTGGATGGGGAGCAACCAAGCTAGTTGCTGGTGCCCCCTGTCGCTGGTTTTCAATGTAATTAAGAGAATAAAATGAATGGTTACCAGAAGTAAAAGACCTGGGATATTGGTGATGGGCCTTGGGCCCAACAGGGTGAGACCCTGTGGCCTTCATAGACCAAGGTCAGAGCTCGTGGTGCTCACAGGCTGAGGTTCCCACCCTGCTGCACCCTCTGTCCCCTTCATGTGGGGGAGGGTGCTAGGACTCAGAGAGTTGAGTCCTGGAGAAGGCAGGCTGAGGAGAGCCACCCCGCATTATGGGCTATTTAGTAAGGAGCCCTGTAACCTTGGTGCTAGTTACAAGTTATATGGTAAGGAGCCCTGTAGCCTTCACACTGGAACCAATTAAATACCTGTGTTAAAGTGTAACAAAAGTTGTGGACTGCTGCTTAATTCCATGTGTGTATCTGTCCTGATTTTGCCACTGTGTCCACATCAATACAAAAAGTGCTTTTCAGCTTGAACTGAAGAACAGGTTCAGTGTTCTAATGGATTCGACTAAAGATAACCAAGACATTGATACTCTGGAGGAAACATCATAGAGTGCTATATAGAATGTGTAAAGATAGTCTTAACAGAGAAGACCTAAACCTAAAAGGGAAGAATGGATTGACGCTTCTTGGGTACAGGGGCGGCTCCAGGCCCCAGCACACGAGGGCGGCAGGCAGGCTGCCTCCGGCTTGCCTGCGGAGGGGCCGCTGGTCCCGTGGCTTTAGTGGACCTCCCGCAGGCAAACCGCCGGAGGCAGCCTGCCTACCTTGCTTGGGTGGCAAAATCCCTAGAGCCGCCCCTGCTTGGGTAGCATAGAAAAGAAAAGAAAAAAGGAAAGGAAAGGAAAAGAAAAGATGTGTAAAGCAAAACCTCATGAATGCTAAGACATGCAAAAAGAAATGCATGTGGTAAGTAGAATATGGAGCTCTAAAAAGACAGAAGGGTAAAAAAGAGACCCATAAGGGATGATAAGGGGTATATAGCCATAGAAAATATTGAGTGGCTGAAGATACTAGCCAAAGAGGTGACTTTACAATCTTGTATAAGACAATTAAACAGCTAACAGGAAATTTTAACAATACTGGAGGCCCTATTAAAAGTACCAATGGAAGGATTGTTAGCACAAAAGAAGAACAGAGGAAAAAATGGGCAGAATATTTTCAGACTGTTTTAAATAGACAAAGACCAAGCAAACTACTAGAAATATGTGATGTGCTACCACCAGAGATTGATATTGTCATAGGACAGGGGTTGCCAACCTTTGGCACGCGGCCCATCAGGGTAATCCGCTGGCAGGCAGTGAGACATTTTCTTTATGTTGACCATCTTCAGACACAGACCCCCGCAGCTCTCAGTGGCCACAGTTTGCTGTTCCTGGCCAATGAGAGCTGCGGGAAGTGGCAGCCAGCATTTCCCTGCAACCCGTGCTGCTTCCCACAGCTCCCATTGGCCAGAAACGGTGAACTGCGGCCACTGGGAGCTGCAGGTGGCTGTGCTTGCGGATGATAAATGTAAACAAACATGTCTCGCGGCCCACCAGTGGATTACCCTGATAGGCCACGTGCCAAAGGTTGCCGACCCTTGATGTAAGATATATTACAATGGTAGATATTAGAAAAGCCACCAGTAAACTCAAAAATGGCAAAGAAGCAGCTGGAGAGGATAATGTTACTGAAGAGATGCTTAAAGCAAGTGATGAAAGAGCCCTCCAGACTTTCCCTGTGTTTTTTGGATAGATTATGAAATGACAAAAAGAACTCAAACCAGTGGAAGAGAGGTCTTAGTGTAAAATTGTCAAAGAGGACTTTACCAACTGGAATAACGGGAAAAGAATCACATTACTTTTTATATCTGTGAAAATCATGCTCAACTTCATTTTGGAACATATCAGGAAACAAATAGATGTCCAATTTAGAGACAAACAAGCTGGTTTTAGAACACTGAGATCACGTGCAGATCGTATTGTTGTTCTCAGATATACTATAAAACAAAGTACAGAGTGGCAAATGCATCTTATGGTAAATTTTATAGATTTCCAGAAGACTTTTGACAGTGTAAACTGAGACAGTTTTTGGAAAGTTATGACATATGATGAAATACCAGCAAAAGTAATTTGAATAGTCAAAGATCTACATAATAATGCTGAATGTGCAGTCAGAGATGGTGACAACACCAGTCAATGGTTTGTAGTGACGACTGGAGTAGAACAAGAGTGTATTATGTCCCTGCTGTTGTTTGCACCGGTCATTGACTATGTCATGAGGAAAGTAACCACACAAGACAAACAAAGATTTTTATGGACAAATGATAAAGCACAATTGGATGACCTCATTTTTGTGGTGATGTTGTTCTGCTTAGTTAAATGCATCACTTAATAGAAGGAAAGATACAGCTTTTGGCAAATACAGCAAAACAAATTGGTTTGTTTATTAACAAGACAAAATATATGGCTCTTAGGGCCGCCCGGGAGGTGGGGGAAGGAGCAAGTGGGGCAATTTGCCCCAGGCCCCACAGGGTCCCCGTGAGCCACTCTTGGTTTTCAACAGCACTTTGGTAGTGGGCCCTTCCCTTGCTCTGGGTCTTCGGCAATGGTCCTTCAGTACAGCAGAAGACTTGGAGCAAGTGAAGGACCTGCCGCTGAAGTGCTACTGAAGCCTCAGAGCACCACCCGGTGAGTACAAGTGCCGCAAGCGGTGGCGGGGTGGTGGGGGAGCCGCGATCAGCAGCACTTAGGCTGCTCTACCGCCGCCGCTTCATTCTTCGATTCTTTGGTGGCGAGTCATTCCCTCTGAGTGGGACTCACTGCCTAATTGCCGCCGAAGACCCGGCCCTGCCCCAGGCTCCCTGAATCCTCTGGGCGGCCCTGATGGCAATCAACATCCCAAGAGCTACCATCAGAGTAGATGGAAAAATACTAGAAGAAGTAGGTTTATTTTACTTATCTAGGGATTGAAATGTGCAATGATGGTGACACCAGACTAGGTGTCAAGCAATGAATATCAAAAAGAGCAAACAACTTTCATAACCTTGAAAAGATTTGGAAAAGCAGTGTGAGTGGCACTGATACAAACTCACAAATTTTTAATAGTGACGTCATGTCTGTCCTCCATTATGGAGCAGTCATGTAGATCTACTGCAGAATTTGTACAACAGATCAACTCATTCCAAAGTAAATGGATGCAGAAGGTATTCAGAATACACAGGAAAGAATTTCTTGCAACATCAGAAATTCAAAGTATAGCAAACCAACCTAAAGCATCAAACATGATAAAAAGAAGATGATAGACATATTTAGGACACACTTTATGGATGTCACCAACAGATCTTCCATGTCAAATGATAATATGGGCACCACCTGGGAACAGAAAAAGAAGGTAACCGAGAGAAACATTACCCAAAATAGTAGAGAAAGAAGCCAAACCAATCAACGGGACACTTAGAAGTCTGAATAGACTAGCACAAGAGAGACTGAAATAAATGGCAGAAACTGGTGGACACCCAATGCACCTGAGGGAGTGAGAGGATAAAGAAAGAAAAGAAGTAGAATCTGAAGAAATAGATAAACCTCTTGTTTGTATAATATATGCTTATTAATATAATTGTATAAGGAGTATGGTATAAATACACATAATCCCATATAAGTTCATTTGATGGTATTTCCCTCCTCCACATTTTCTAACACAGCCAAATACGCATTTCTTCACAGAACAGCTGGCTGAAAAAAAATTGACTAAACTTTTTTCTGTAGAAAATACTGTTTAGTTGAAACCTAAATGTTTTGCAGAAAGGTCTCTATTAGGTGTGTCAGGTGTGTCTGTGTCTGTGATGTGAGGTTGTGCTCCCACTTCCTCTTTCTTTTCTTCTTCCTACCAAGATGGCTGCAGCCTCAGATGGTGTGGCTGGAGGAAGCTCTGTTCCTCCAATGGGTTCTCTGAATGAGATGGTGGAAGAGATATTGACAGCTTGTTTGGAGTCTGATGGAGAAGTAATTTTGCGCACACTGGTGGATTCTGTGGCACTATCAGCTGGTTTAGCAACTGATGTTATGAGTTTGTGCCTGTGGTGCCTGAAGCTTTGTCCTCTGTGGCTAAAGGTACCTTAAGTGGGGAAACTGACCTGGGAACTGCAAGGGCTTGGCGGTGGGGGAGTATTTGGTGTGAGGGGACAGGCAATATGAGAACATGTTATTCAAAAAGAAAACCAGCTCCCTGTTGTTGGGGAGCAACTACCAGAGGGGCCCCCTGGTATAGATATGGTAGCACTGGGTTCGTTCCTCCTGGGAAAATCTGCATGGGGTCTCGAGGAGGGACAGAAATACAGTGGAGCTTTGCCACAGTCAAAGTGTGTCAGAAAAATAGAGGCAAAGGAAGGTTAGCTGTATGAAGAAAGGGGTAATACTAGAGTTCCCACTGTTGCAGAGGCTCTGTTCACTTTAAGAAACTCCTATCAAGGGATTACTTGGGGTATGAGTTGACCCCAGGGAAAAGCATCCCCAAAGAGGCATTTTTTAGAATCTGAAGTCTTTGTTTTTCTTGACTCCAGGATCCCCAGCAACATGAAAGGAAGCCCCAGGAGTACAAATGCTTGCTGTGAGCGAGCATGTGAGGAATAGTGACAATAAGGGAGGGCCTGAGGGGTTTGTTTCTAGCCATGGGCCTCCCAAGAGGCTGTCAAGGAAGAAATCTTATGTAGCAGTCACAATCATTTAGATCAGGGTTCCAGGCAGGATTTATAGTTGAAGCATTTGCCCAAGATACCTCAGCAGAGATACATGATTTGACTGCGCAACACAGATGCCATGGATAAATGACCCACTAAGGATTTTGTTGATGGGATTCTTTTGTTAAAATCTTTAGATTATCTCCTGCACAACTGAAAGCTATGATTCACTTGCCAGGTAGCAGAGTGGAATTTTTCTGAGAACTATGTGGAATTAGGAAGGGGACCAGTGGTTGGGATGAAGTATAATTGCCATTTCTTTATTTCAGCCTTCTTTTAAGCCTGTGACTTTTCTTCTGTAATGAAAATATACATGAAACAGACATTCTGCTGTGGGTTACTCATTTCGCTACAGTGGTGCAGCCCCCAGTTAAAGTTTGTAATAGGTTTCAGGTTTGTAATGGTGAAATTAAAGGCACCATTGAACTTTTTTCCAGTATATTTTATTTAGGTTCCAAGTTTTGTTAAAGTAGGTATTCCAGTTAACCATGCACTTGTTTGACCTGTGGTTCCACTGAGCATTTTAGTTCTGGCTGTGGGGTGAGGAAATGCATGTGATGTGGATTTCATGCTCACAAAATTGAGCGCTGCAGGGATTTCACCAGATGCAATTTGTGTGGGAAAAGTGGACATGTTTATAGGCAGTGCCCAGAGACATAGTACAATAGGGAAAGATTTAATTCCCAATCACACAAGGATCCTTCCGTTAGTCAGAGGATTCTAAGCAGCCCTTCAAGGTTTGATGAAGGCCCCATTTTGAGTAGCAGGGCCTCTCTACCTTTGAGGGAAGGACTGATCTTGTCCATTACTGATGCAGGATTGGAAATGGGTCAGGGAGAGGGAATGGGAAACTTTGAAAGTCAGGATGCTACAGAATGGGGCATGAGTTCTGGTAATGTGGTGGAGATGATCCGATTAGGAAAAAAAAGGGAGATGAGGAGGGAAAAAAAGAAACAGGGGAAGGAATATCTGCAGGAATCTCAGGTGTCAGGGATGGATATATGGGCTATGGACACGGCAGGCTTTCCAGTTGAAAAGCAGGGTTTTATGTGCTCAACTTCGGGGCCAGTTTCAAGAAACTGAAACTGGCAAGGGAAAGAGGAGATCCGTGAGCTAGTCCAGACAGCATGCCAGAGGGCTGGGTGGTTCTTCGTTTGAGCAGTTTCAGGAAGAATCATTCATGTTGGGATCAGGTTTGAGGGACTTAAGAGACTCTCTACTTCAGAATAATGAAACAGTCAACAAAAACAAAATGGGCCAAAAAAAAAGGGTAAGCAACTGGGATAAATCTGAAGTGATCAGAAATGGCAACAAATTTGTTAGCCAAATGACATCACAAGTAACTATGGAGTCTTGAACATGAGTCTTTGTTTAGATGGTACTGAAAATAGCAACTTAGAACATAGGATCATAGACGTGTAAGGGAACTTGAGAGGTCATCTAGTTCAGTCCCCTGCACTCAAGACAAGACTAAGTATTATATAGATGATCCCTGACAGGTGTTTGTCTAACCTGATATTAATATCCAATGACAGAGATACCACAACTTCCCTAGGCAATTTATTCCAGAGTTTAACTACTCTGACAGTTAGGAAGTTTTTCCTAATGTCCAACTTAAACCTCCCTTGCTGCACTTTAAACCTATTGCTTCTTGTCCTATTATCAGAAGTTAACAAGAACCATTTTTCTCCCTCCTCCTTGTCACAAGCTTTTATGTTCTTGAAAACTGTTATCATATCCCCCACCCTCTTCAGTCGTCTCTTCTCCAGACTAAGCGAACCCATTTTTTTCAATCAGAGGTATGTTTTCTAGACCTTTAATCATTTTTGTTGCTCTCCTCTGGATTTTCTCCAGTGTATCCACACCTTTCCTGAAATGTGGCATCCAGAACTGGACACATTACTCCAGTTGAGTCTGTATCAGTGCAGAGTAGAGCAGAAGAATTACTTTTTGTGTCTTGCTTACAACACTTTTGCTAATACAATCCAGAATGTTTACTATTTTGAAACAGTGTTAAACTGTAAATTCATATTTAGCTTGTGGTCCACTATGACCCCTAGATCCCTTTCCATAATATTTCCTAGGCGGTCATTTCCCATTTGTATGTGTGCAACTGCTTGTTCCTTCCTAAATGGAATACTTTGCATTTGTCCTGATTGAATTTCAACCCTTTTATTTTAGACCTTTTCTCCAGTTTGTCCAGATCATTTTGAATTTTAATCCTATCCTCCAAAGCACTTGCAACCCCTCCCAGCTTGGTATCCTCCAGAAACTCTATAAGTGTACTCTGTATGCCATTATCTAAATAATTGATGAAGATATTGAACAGAACCAGACCAAGGGCCGATCCCTGCAGGACTTCACTCAATATGTTCTTCCAGCTTGACTGTGAACCACTGATACTCTCTGGGAATCATTTTCAAACCAGTTATGCACCCATTTTATAGTGGCTCCATCTAGGTTGTATTTCCCTAGTTTGTTTATGAGAAGGTCATGCAAGACAGTATCCAAAGCCTTACTAAAGTCAAGATATATTATGTCTACTGCTTTTCCCCTCCCCACAAGACTTGTTACCCTATCAAAGAAAGCTATTAGGTTGGTTTGACACTATTTGTTCTTGACAAATCCATGCTGAGCTTTACATATCACTTTATTATCTTCTCAGTGTTTGCAAATTGATTGCTTAATTATTTGCTCCATTATCTTTCCAGGTACTGAAGTAAAGCTGACTGCTCTGTAAATCCCCAGGTTGTCCTTATTTCCCTTTTTATAGATTGGCACTATATTTTCCATTTTCCAGATCTCTGGAATATCTCCCATCTTCCATGACTTTTCGAAGATAATCGCTTATGGATCCATTCCATTTGGAGTGTGCGTTCAAGTTGGAATGTGCTTTGGACAGATGATCTTTTAGTTTTTGGAGGGACAAGATTTGAATCTTATCAGCATCAACAAAACAGACTATGTTATTGGAGTTATTGGAAATTAAATACTTATTTACTCATTACTGCAATTGCAATTAGAAAGGTTGGTGTCTTTGTGGAGTGAGAGACATGAGTAATGCTGGACATTTACTAAGCAAAAGCTTGTGGCCTTTGTATGTTCCTTTTCAGGACATTGGTATGTAACTGATTATCAGCATTATTGAGCATTGCAATGTCTTTTGAGAAATCTTCATAGCAATCTGGAGAATGTATGGACATAAAGGTCTCAGAGGAAGTTAAGAAGCAGATGATTCAGTACCAAAGAAAAAAAACTTGAGTTAGCTAAACTTGTAAAGGACTTTAAGAAAAAAGAACTTTGTATCCTCCGATATATTTGTCAGTCTGTAATGAAAGGAGAATGCAGCAGAAATGATAGGGTTATTGGATCCTAATATTGGCATGTCTGCAGGGACCGTGCTGGCATGTTGAAGATAGCTCAGCAATATTACGGAGAGTTCTTTCAGGGACAAGCCATTCCTCCTTTTCAGGGGTAGAAGTTTTTTAATAGCATGGAAACCCTGTGGCCTAAAGCCTGAGAGAGTAGGGAGGTCACTATTGATATCTGTTGGTGAAATGGAAGAAGCCCGGAGCTGCTTAAGAACTACAGATGGACAGAAGCTCCATACAGGAGGGTTCCATCTGCTTGCATCTGTAGGGGAATTGACTGAATGGGCCAGACCACATTTGCATGTCAGTTCTGTGATATTTTAGGGCATTTGGATTAAAATACATTTTGAGGTTAGGGGCAATAAAGTACTATTATCCCTGTTGGGAAATGAAAGGGCAAGAGAAATTCATCAAGCATGCCTGGAGCGAGGGATCACCCTGACTCATACCACAGTTGGGCACAGCTGGTAAAGAGAGCCAGGACAGAGTTAGAGAGAGAGGTGAAATAGGATCCTACTTTCTAATGGTGGTCTCTCCTCAGTAGCAAGAACTCTGTTAAGGGTCTTATATGCCACATAACCCTCACCAAATACTTAATGGAGAGGCAGTTTCAAGACAGTGTATGAGGTGGCTTCAAGGTGGTGGGCTGAGCTGAGGCAGGTGATGGTGCTCAGGTGGCTTGGGCTGAAGCTGCAGAAAGCAGCAGTCACCTAGTGTGGGTTTCCTATTCATCAATCAAAGCTGAAATAATTTCAGTTGGGTCAGATGGCAGACCCGCCCCAGAGCAGCCCAGTCAGCCCTTAGGGGCTGGAGTCTGACCTGCCATAATTCTTGGACTCCATCAGTAGTGAGCAACAAAGTGGGGAAGTTAGGAAGGAGGGAAGTGACTATACTGCATTAGCCACTTGGACTGAAGTGAGGGGAATTGCTGAGACACTCTGGGTGAAGGAGTCCTGCTTAATACTGTTAATTTATTAATTGCTGGTGTCAAGCTCATTCTGTTGACCTCTTTTCCTGCCCTCTCTCACCCTCCCCCCCGCCAACTAAAGTTCTCTCGTGCTTGCAGATGGTGAAGTTTTGCCTACCAAGGGCTCCCAGGCCAGTACCTGTAGTTTCTGAAGTTTCTGGTTGGTGGCTTGAGTTGAAGTTATTTATGTTTTCAAAAGGAACCCCTAAAAATGACCTGAACTTTTGCTAACAACACCTGCCTGAAAGGTTACAAGTATTGGAGCTTTTCGAATTTTGGCCAATGAGGAATGGGAGTCACTTGTGAAATCAATAGAGGAGATGGATGTTCATGCAGCTATCTTGTCAGTGAAGATGGGGCTGATGGTTGACAGCAGAATTTTATTATAAATTCATTGATTCATTCTCTCTGGTGTTTTCATGTACTTTCAATTATCTCTTGACTAAAGGCACATTAGGATCTTTCTTTTATGAAGGCCTTTTCAATTTTGGGGGCAAAAAGGAAGAGGATTTGGAAGATATCAGGATTTGAGGGTCTGTTGCACTTTTTAACATGGATTACAAAATTTTGGCTTCCATTTAAACCAAGAGATTGGGGAAAATTGCAGGCAAATAATTACATCCCAGTCAGTCTAAAGCAGTTAAAGGTGTTACCGTGGCAGACATTTTGTGTAGTTTGTGAAAATTATTTGAAATTGGGCAAGGGGAGAATGTGAGGGGGTTATGCTTTTGCTGTGGATCAGGACAAAGCTTTTGATAGAGTGAACCTACCTTACTTATCTCAATATGGTATTCCCTTCCCTTAACTGGTGGTAACTCTTATGTGTTCATGAACTATGCATCATTTTAGAAAATGGGTGGCGGGGAGAGGCTATGCAGAGGCATTCTGGATTAAGGAAAAATTGTCTTTTGAGTCCACCATTGTATTGTTTTCTCTGATCTCTTTACTCTAGGCACTTTTTGGTAAATGGATTTCAGGGTTTAATGTACAGATTAGGGGGGAGCAGAGATTCGTAGTCAATTAAAATCTCTGCTGTACAGTGACAGGTGTTTCATAGTAAATTGTATGTCAGAGGCAACCTATGAGGGAAGCATATGATAGAGACAGGCTGCCCTGAGGAAGGCTGCTTTGATTGTGAATACAGGCTGCCCCCAGAGAAGATTGTGGAACATTCTCTCCTATTCTGCTCCTTTAACATTCATATTTGGGATCTATTGGCCTCAAAACCAAGAGTTCACTGTTTCATGGCCAGACTTATGAACATTTGTCTTTTAGACTTTTTTTTAGACACTAGAGGATTCTGCATCTACCTCAATAGGGAAGGATAGATGTTTGGTGAGTGATTTCTTTGAGATCCTTAAAGTTGTTAATGCAGAAGGTATATTTCGTTTGACATAACCATTCGGCTGGTTTTTAAGGTGCAAGACAACTCACTCAAACTTTAGTCCCAACTATATGTGCAATCATTCAGTTGTGAGCAATAGCTGAGTGAAAACAGATGAGTTTGAAAAAGTGGCAGTTGGCATGAGGGCCTCTGGTATCAAATTGACTTTTTAGTCCTCAAGACAATAGGGTGTTGAGCGTTATGGCAGCAGCATGTATGTATGCCTGTGTACTGCCTCTAGTATGACGGTAATTTCTGGCTTATAGGGTAGCCTGGTGGTTTGGGCACCAACCTGAGATGTGAGAGACCCAGGTTCAAATGTCTGCTCTCTTGTTTGTGTTTTTTCATGGAAAATTTCAACACGGAATGAAACACATTTCAAAACCTTGAATTTTTTTTCTGAAACACAATTGTTTTCTACTCTACCCCACTTCACAGTTAACATCAGGCCTGCTTTTGGGCTGCCAGAGAAGGGTACCATAGAGGTAAATGGCTTGTTCACTTCTCCCTGGTGATTGTCACTAGGCCACATTTGAAGCATATCGTATACCAATTAGCCACCTTGAAGAGAGAATGCTTAAATTTGACTTCATTAAGCTTTTGCTGATACTTCTATATTCCTTCAAAATATCACACTAAAGAAAACAGTAAAAGAATAAAAAAATGTGCCCTCTGCCTGCCAAACCGTTGCTGTGATGCCCTTGAGTGGCACAATATTTAATAAAATGGGGCTTGGGAAACTGCCCAAGCAAGTGCAACTGCATAGAAGAGTAGAGATAGCGTTTCACCAAAATTTAACAGAAATAAAAATGTCTGAAGAAGTTGTATTAACTATACTTGGCTTTCTGTATTCTGATGAGATAACGATCACCTGTCTGGGAAGCAAAACAAGTAAAGAAAACTGTAACTATGATCTGCATTTTGGCAATTTAAAATTAAGTAGCATCATGTCCTTGGTCATTGAACCATAAATATGGAGGTCTCTAGTGGATGAAGAATGCAGGTGCACTGTCAATCACTTAGCCTATGAGGCCTATCTCACTATTGTCTGGCTTTACATGCAAACACTATCTTTTAATGAGATCTCAGCTAGTAGAAATCCTCCCAGGTTGTGCTAGGATTTCAGTTTTTCAGGCATTTCAATTTTTCAATTAGTTTGGCCCCTGTGAGAACCCTGAATTTTCGGCGTTACATAGGCTAGCTCTGTGATAAAAGGAAATTATGGTGACCAATCTGACACAGGATTGAGAGACAGGATGCTAGCACCTAACATGAATGGCTGAAATATGCAAAGTCACCCCAGGACCTCATCTAATCATTTTTATTTGTTTTGTAAGAAGACAGGGGAAGTAAATTTGTTGAAACATATTAACTGATAGAAGGTAAAAGATAATATAGAGCACACTAATCTTTTGGATTTTATGTATTGTTCTTCATACAGTTGGAAAACTGTTAAATACATCTCAGAAGTATACCTTGGCCCCTTACTATTGTTTAGTATTTTAATATACAGGGCCGGCTCTAGCCATTTCGCCGCCCCAAGCACAGTGGCATGCCGCGGGGGGCACTCTGCCGCTCGCAGGTCCCGTGGCTCCGGTGGATCTCACGCAGACTTGGCTGCGGAGGGTCCACTGGTCCCGCAGCTCCGGTGGACCTCCCGCAGGTGTGCCTGCGGATGCTCCACCGGAGCTGCGGGACCAGCGGACCCTCCGCAGGCACGCCTGCGGGAGGTCCACCAGAGCCGCCTGCCGCCCTCCCGGCAACTGGCAGAGCGCCCCCCGCGGCATGCCGCCCCAAGCACGCGCTTGGCGTGCTGGAGCCTGGAGCCGGCCCTGTTAATATAGAAGCCCTGATTGTTGCCTCATTTTGCTAGGTATTTTACCTACACAGATTGAGGAAGTTCTTGCCCTAAAAATCTTATCTTCTAAATAAGGGGTTCTCAAACTAGGGGTTGGGACCCCTCAGAGGGTCATGAGGTTATTATGTTGGGGGGTCATGAGCTGTTAGCCTCCACCCCAAGCCCTGCTTTGCCTCCAGCATTTATAATGGTGTTAAATATATTAAAAGGTGTTTTTAATTTATTAGGCGGGTGGCAGTCAGAGGCTTGCTATATAAAAGAGGTCATCAGTACAAAAGTTTGAGAATCACTGATCTAAATAAACAAGAGAAAAAGTGGGAGAAAGGAAGTACTATCATTCCTATTTTATAGATAGGGAACTGATCTCAGAGAGATTATGAACAATTAACAATTTGCCCCAGATCACACATCTGTTGAATCCATGTTTAAATTACACCACCTTCCTTCCTCTCTCAGCCAGGGTTTTTGTTTTCTGATTTTCAAGAGATTGTCTTTAAGATGGGCTAAAATATAGGCTGAGATATTAAAATTTGGAATCCATATGCACAGTGACTGAAGCACCCACAGAACAGTGTAGCTATCAACCTGCAGTGGAACCACTTCATACTGGCTGTGATGAATTTACCATAAACAGAGATTATTACCCCAGTTCTTTGATGCTCTTGCTTTGAATAGAATGTGCTCTAATGTGCCATGTTCCACTCATGAAGAAAATGAAAGATTTGGAGAGCCTGTGGATTAATGATCTCCAGTTGGCTAGTTTCACTGGTGTAGGTAACAGCAGGTAAATTGAAGCAGAGGAAAAGTTCCAGTTCAGCTATTTGAATTTCAAAGGGAAAGTCTGTCCCTAGAGTGCATGCTGAAATGATCCCTTCTGCAATGTAGTAGTAAGCATATTATTAATGAAATCACTGCTGGATTTTTTATGTTTTTCTGGTGTTGACATTTTTGCAGCTGTTGGAGAAATGACTTAAGGGCCATAAGTTTTTCGTCATTTTTCACTTGTGGGATATTTTCCCCTTCTATATTTTCATTTCTGACTTTTTGTTTTTACTAATTTCATATTGTACCTTAGGAGGAGAGTGATATTTAATTTAAAGTAAATTTAAACCCTATCACACCTGAGGTCTGTTTGTAAAGGGCCAGATTATGACAACCTCTTCCATGATGAGTAGTACCTTGTTGTGCCTGAGACATTTTGCATAATGTTTCCAAATTCTAGTATCTGAAGTTGTTTATGTTTTTGTTTAACATTCCACTGACCTATAGCTCAGTGGGACTCTTTGGTATGCAAAGTGAGTAAGAGTGATAAAAATAGGGCCAAAGAATTTAACTGTTCTGAGTAATAATTCAGAACTATTCTTAATATTTCTCTGACCTTCATAATGTAAAGAACACAATTTTGACTTCAAAATATGCATGAGCTATAGTAGATATTACTCAAGAAAGAGGTTTCTCTGAGATTGATGATGGTGTTGGTGCAAATTACACTGGAAAAATGTTTAATAACCTCTTAATAACCTAAAATAATATCTGTATATTTGATAGAATGAAATACCATGACTGGCTGTATTCCAAATCAATCAAAAATTCATTTTTGTTGGGTCAAGCTTCCACAGTGACTTGGAGAGATTCTTGAAACTGACAGTTTCTAAGAGATTGCAGCCGGTTTTTAAATTAACAAAAAAGTAATTTGATATTGCCTGGACATTCTTTTGCTATCAAAATGATATGTTACACCATTCAATAACTGATATTATATTAATTCCATACATGTCACATTAAA